>NW_016819416.1:57736-59307 GCF_001698545.2 Rhinopithecus bieti | reverse complement strand
AAAAAAAAAGGTTCTCTGTATTTCTTTCATTTTTGCAAATTACTCTTCAGCCATTTACACCTTATTGCATGTATGTTATCCATGTTTTAAATATGATACTTCCTAGTGTGGATTTCCAAATCTGAATAATTTTCTTTAACTATAAGGAAACAATACGAATGTATGAGAGAATGGAGGAGTGGATATATTCATATATTTGATAAGAAGACCTTTTAATTTATTTTTTAAGATACTTATAGCTTATCTTAAGATGACAATCAAATGACAATTTAACAAAGTGGAATTTACTTTTAGGAAATTAGTTAGATAATAATAACAGGATTAAAAAAGACCAGATTAACAATGAAGAGAAAGTCCCCAAGTCAATCTTCATCTACCGCCCTTCCACACCACTCCACGAGACTGCTTCCAATTGCTGATGTGGGTATTCTTGTCTCAGAAGGGAGAAGCAATTCTGTGGGCAAAGTACAGACGTGGCGCTGCACTTTCAAATGAACACTGGTGTAAGACAATGGGAAACAATTCCCCTCAAGTAGAAAATCATACATGCATCTCCATTTGAACTGTATGATTCTATTACAGCTTCATAACCTTCGTGTTCAGATGTTAATGAAATACTTTTCAGCATGCTTTAATAGTCAGGATCCGCTCAGTGAAAGCTTTACTGCTAAACAGTCACATCCAGCTGTTCTCCCAGGGTTGTGTGGACCCTGCTGCCATGTGTCCATCAAAAGGAACAATGCAGAGGGGTCTCCGAAGGACTGCTTTGGCCGGTGTTAAGTGGCAGAACAGCAATGTTTCCCTTTATGAGATGAAGGACGTTTGTACTTAACAGTCTTTAAGAAGAAGAAATACTGAGAGCAATTTCTGTAAAACCTTAAAATTAAATGCGTGGTTTTTCTCTATTGTACTGCATCTGGTTTCTGTAGAATGAATCTTGTTGATGCCAGTCTCAAGGTTGCTATTCTTTGTGCTTTTAAACCAAGGTCAAGCGAGAGGCAGCTCAGAGGCCTTGAGATTGTCATTGACAAGGAAAATAGAAGCTTTATAGCTGGAGCACTAATTAATCATTTTAGAAAATAGAAATGGGAAAATATAAACATATACATATATACACATATATGTATACACATAAAATTTTGCAAGTCAATAGCTACTAAAAATTTACTTTGTGATCTTATCCTTATAATTGTATGTGTATAAACATACCTTAGGGTACATTTGAATATATGTTCCGTAGCTATATGAGTTTAGAGAAAAAATATAAAGTGGTTTCTATTACAATATCTTTCTGAATTGCTGTTGAAGTCCAAGCTACTCTTCAAGAAGTCTGAAGTTTCAGAATTAACTGTTTCAATTAAAATCCTAATCTTGATCGCCAATGAGTTTCACTGGATCCCAATATCCCAAGTAACTTAAGACAAAGAATGCTGTTCACAGCATGTTTATCTCCATGCACAAAATATAGTAAACATCAGAATAGGCTGGGCGCGGTGGCTCAAGCCTGTAATCCCAGCACTTTGGGAGGCCGAGACGGGCGGATCACGAGGTCAGGAGATCGAGACCATCCT
>NW_016819416.1:52035-53911 GCF_001698545.2 Rhinopithecus bieti | reverse complement strand
CACTCTGGAAAAAAAAAAAAAACTAATATGCTATCCTTCACACCATATACAAAAATAAATTGCAAATTGGTGAAATATCTTAAGATTTAAACTAAAACTATAAAAGTACCTGAAGAAAATAGAGTAGAGCATTTTCATATTCCTGATATGGGAGGGCCTTCTTAATCAAGACAATGAACTCAGAAACCACCAAAAAACGGTTGATGAGATTTGCTAAATAAAAGTAGAAAATTTCTACATTACAAAAGAGAGTATAGGCAGAGTTAAAAGATTAGCAAAAAACTAAAGCAAAATATATTTGAGACATAGCTCAGGCAAAGAATTGTCATCCGTATTTTTTAAATCTCAAAAACTAAGAAAATGACAAACAACAAAAATAGGCAAAGAACATGAACAGATAGTTTACTAAATAAATTCAGATGGTCCATAAGTATGTGATAAAATTACCTCACTAGTAATCGTGAACATGAAATTTTGACTTTTGCTACAATACCACTTTTCCCAAAATATTGTAAATACTGGCAAATAACTTGATAGTTTCCAAGGGTCTGGGGAAAGGGGACTTTACACATTGGTGTGGGGAAAAGGGATTCTTACATGTTGTTAGTTGGGGGGATGGAGCTACATCCTTTTTAAAGGACAATTTGGTAAAGTTATTAGAATTTTAAATAAATTGCACCCAGAAAATTCTATTTCTAATCATATTTCCCACATAATGATCATATATGTGCCTAAAGAAACACAGATCTTTTGTGACTTGCTTTCAAAAGTGAAAATCCGGAATCTACCTATTTAGGAATATTAGTAAAGGTTAAACAAATTATGGTACATTCATATTGTGGAATCCTGGAAACTGTGTAATTAGTTAAAAGGCTCAGACAGAAATACATGTAATAAGATAGAAACATCTCCAAGATACACAGTTTACAAAAACAAAAGAGATTATGGTTGGTTTCTTACCCTTCTTTGTCCTGTTTCCCTCAGTACCTTATCAGTTTCCCCCGGAACAGATCCTTAATAAATCACTTGCACATAAATCCTCATCTCAAGGTCTGTCTCTAGGCCAATCAACCTAAGTTATACTTCTACAGGAGTATGGTAGAATTGAAGGGAAATCTCCCCTGGGGGCTACTGAACAGAACTTCTGCAAGATATCCCTCTTAAATGAAACACTGTCTTGTGTATATATGAAAATGACCAAGTTTCTGAGAGGTTATATAGCAAATTGTTAAAAAGCAGTTATCTCTAGGAACTAGGGTTGAGGGAAGGTGGAGGGGATTTTTTTTACTCTGCATACTTCTATAGTGCCTGAATTTTTTGCAGTAATCCTAAGTTCAAATATTCCAAGTGCAGTAAATAAAAATCGTATTGGCTTTGTCACTGCCATTTTGTCTGCATAACAGTCTTCAAACTGGGTTTGGGTTATACTGGGAATACACAAAGCCTTTATGAGGCGTGTACAGGAACAAAGAACTTAAGGAAATAAATTTCCAGGCCCTAAACTTTTATATGTACTCTTATTTGAACTGATTATGCTGATCCCTTTTCTGTTTGCCTTTGCAGAAGTTGACTTCTGTCACTTTACTTCTCAATCTTACTATAGTGCATTTTTCCAGAGCACTAAAATCTCTGAGATGCCAACAAAATAATAATAATAATCAGAAATTTTAGTGCAGCTCTTGGGGAAGCAAATGAGTCTGCTGACTAGGTAACAAATCCTTAAGCATGACAAGTAGTTTCCAGTTTTTTGCTTTCAACAAAATGGAAGGAGTATCTCATATAGTTGTCAGCTAATGTATCATTAAAATTTATATTTGATAATATATGACTATCTTAATTTGGGCATATAATTCAGAAGGAGTTAAAGAAACTGAGT
>NW_016819416.1:43572-48307 GCF_001698545.2 Rhinopithecus bieti | reverse complement strand
GAAGCTCATCAAGTTATTTCAGTCAATGCCAAGAAAGGAACAGTTTCTTCTAGAATGTAGACTCTTCAGCTGACAGATTTCGGTATCAAGGTGACCCTGCTTACTCTTGTTTGAAGTAGCAGAAAGTAGCAGTAAAGGGGCAGGAAACAGCTGAACAGGTTAGGAAGAAATGTCTTCAGAGAACATTCTGCTATGGAAACAAGCAAGGGAGTCTGCTTGCTCTGACCAATTACCCATGACCTTTAGAAACTGCATCTTGGAATTCAGCTGATCTTCCACTGTGTGCTTTGAAACACTCTTTATTTTGTTAACTCCTGAAAAGACTGTTACTAATATTTGGTACAATTCTGAAATCTGTGGAGCTTTAAAAAATGCTTTTATGTCTGTTGAAATAATTATATTAAGAGACCCAAACAGACATTTCCACAGAAATCTGAAAATTGTCAGCTGATTCACTTGGTACCTGGACAACCAACAAAGGAATTTATTTCTGATAGCTGTTTCCCAACATGTTCGGAAATCAAATACAAAAACTGAAATCCACACAACAGGCTAGTTCCCTTTTATAATTGCAAATATTAATTGAGATCTTAACATGTACCAGGCACTATGCTAAGCACTTTACATAGAATATCATGTGAATCCTTACAGCAACCCTACATGGTAGGTACTATTTTACTACCATTCTGCAGATGAGAAAACTTAAACACAGAGCAGTTAAGTAACTTGCTCCAAGTCACGCAGCATTTAAACCCAGCAGGTCAATTTGTTTGTAAATGACAGATCTGGGATTGGAATGAAGGTGTCTGTGGTGATTAATGGTTGAGAGCAGGCCATTTCCATTTCCATCGCAATTTGTTACCCACTAGTAGCTCCTAGGATAATTCATTTTATAAATTTATTCTCCAGGATCCATAATGTAGATTTATATTAAAAAATAATTATGATGGTGAATGTTTGCATGTTAAAAATGGTAGGCTGAACTTCCTGTTGGGTACTTTTCAGTTTCAAACATGTACTTCTGCAAATCAATAATCCTTCTTCTCTTTCTAGTCTTCATTTTTCCTTATGATACATGGTCAGTTGCTTGGGCATGTTAATATAAATGAAAGAATTGGTCAGAGACACCTTCACAATACAACTTTTCAATTTTTTAAAAAAATTGTTCCTCAAAGGGCAAATGAGGACTACTCTAAAATTACATCCTCAGCTCAGGAAATAAACACAAATCATCCAAGCTAGTTTAAAAATTGTCATGAGAGGAAGAAGCCAAGAATTAATTATGTTAAAGTTAATGAAGTTTATCAAGTATTTATGCCAACAGCAGTAGGGAGTAAATGCAGAGTCCATTCAAAACCGATTCTGTATTTGGGGGACTTTCTATTACAACATAAGCTTTATAAGGGGCCAAGGCTTGTCTGTTTTTTGTTTTTAATTTTTTTTTTACTTTACCTTAAGTTCTAGGGATACATGTGCAGAACGTGCAGGTTTGTTACATAGGTATACATGTGCCATGGTGGTTTGCCGCACCCATCAACCCATCACCTGCATTAGGTATTTGTCCTAATGCTCTCCCTCCCTCCCTAGCTCCCCACCCCGACAGGCCCCGGTGTGTGATGTTTCCCTCCCTGTGTCCATGTGTTCTCATTGTTCAGCTCCCACTTGTGAGAACATGTGGTGTTTGGTTTTCTGTTCTTGTGTTAGTTTACTGAGAATGATGGTTTCCAGCTTCATCCACGTCCCTGCAAAGGACATGAACTCATCCTTTTTTGTGGCTGCATAGTATTCCGTGGTGTACATGTGCCACATTTTCTTTATCCTGTCTGTCATTGATGGGCATTTGGGTTGGTTCCAAGTCTTTGCTATTGTGAATAGTGCCGCAACAAGCATGTGTGTGCATGTGTCTTTATAGTAGAATGATTTGTAATCCTTTGGGTATATACCCAGTAATGGGACGGCTGAGTCAAATGGTATTTCTGGTTCTAGATCCTCGAGGAATTGCCACACTGTCTTCCACAATGGTTGAACTAATTTACACTTCCACCAAGAGTGTAAAAGTGTTCCTATTTCTCCACATCCTCTCCAGCATCTGTTGTTTCCTGACTTATGAATGATCACCATTCTAACTGGCATGAGATGGTATCTCATTGTGGTTTTGATTTGCATTTCTCTAATGACCAGTGTTGATGAGCATTTTTTCATGTGTCTATTGGCTGCATAAATGTCTTCTTTTGAGAAGTGTCTGTTCATATCCTTTGTCTAATTTTTGATGGGGTTGTTTGTTTCTCATAAATTTGTTTAAGTTCTTTATAGATTCTGGATATTAGCCCTTTGTCAGATGGATAGATGGCAAAAATCTTCTCCCATTCTGTAGGTTGCCTGTTCACTCTGATGGTAGTTTCTTTTGCTGTGCAGAAGCTCGTTAGTTTAATTAGGTCCCATTTGTCAATTTTGGCTTTTGTTGCCATTGCTTTTGGTGTTTTAGACATGAAGTCTTTGCCCATGTCTATGTCCTGAATGGTATTGCTTAGGTTTTCTTCTAGGATTTTTGTGGTTTTAGGTCTTACGTTTAAGTCTTTAATCCACCTTCAGTTGATTTTTGTATAAGGTGTAAGGAAGGGGTCTAGTTTCAGTTTTCTGCATATGGCTAGCCAGCTTTCCCAACACCATTTATGAAATAGGGAGTCTTTTCCCCATTGCTGGTTAGTGTCAGGTTTGTCAAAGATCAGATGGTTGTAGATGTGTGACGTTATTTCTGAGGCCTCTGTTCTGTTCCATTGGTCTCTATATCTGTTTTGGCACCGGTACCATGCTGCTTTGGTTACTGTAAGGCTTGTCTGTTTGATACAGTGATGTATCTCTAGCTTTTAGGATAGTGTCTGGCATATGGCAGATGTTCAGTATATATTTGATGATTTAGTTAACTCGCATCGTGTGTTACCATACTAAAACATGATAAACACATTGGTTGGCAGAAGATGGTGTTGATTGCATCATTTCATTGTTACTCATTATTGAATAGTATTACATGTAACAGTGATCTCCTCTAAGCAATCATACCTTCAAGCTTGTAATTTTCTGCTTGTCTGGGACAATAAGGTGGCTATGGTATTGGCAGGGGAGGAAACAAAACAGAGCATTTCTCTGACAACCCCTCCCTTCCAAAATACCTCACTGCAGCACTGTTCACAGTGTAGTCAGCAGGCTGGTCCTGGGCTATGAATTCCATGTTGCCAGTCCACCAAAGAATTAGCTACAGAAGCTGAGGAGTAAACAGAAACTTATATAGCAATTTTATATTGCAGCAGCATCTAGGAATCCATGTTTATTGTGATTTTTCAATATTACCAGACTTTGGTGAATTAGAAATTTAAAATGAAAACATTCTCTTACTGGCTCTTGGGGACCAGCAGGGCTGACATTATAAACCAGCTGGAGCTGCATGGAGCAATCTACGTTTCTATGACTTGCATAGAAAGGAGGCTGCCCGTCCCAAAATATAAACCACACTTCACGTCAGACCATTCTTGTAACCTAACTCCTTTGAGCACTGAAGGCTTGTGATGTTTAAGAAACCCCCTACTAAGCACAAATACCTCTAATGGAAATCTTGTTTATATCCACTAACTCTTAACACCTTAATCATCACCTCCCATGACGTTAATCCTTACAGCAACCCTACATGGTAGGTACTATTTTACTACCATTCTGCAGATGAGAAAACTTAAACACAGAGCAGTTAAGTAACTTGCTTAATAAAGGGGAAAGATGACAAGACGATTGGTACTGAAAGTGTCTAAGAACAACCTTGAATCATAGTAATAGTAGCAACAGTGGCTCCCAGTGGTAGGACCTAGAAATATGACAAAACTGCGAAATTAAAAAGCCACTGCTATTGCTCATTTCCCAGATGTTGTGGTGACCCATGATTTCTAACCATCTGAGTAGTATTTGGATACCTACTATTTTAGTTTATCCCAATGGAAAAATTTATTAGTACGTCAAATTCAACCAGTAGTTTACTATGATCCGTGACTTTGTTACTTTAAAGGATCCTGTTGACATAGCAGTATCTTTAACCGTCTCCACTTTGTCAGTTAGATATCAACATAAAAATGCAGCAAAGCAAACCACCCTGACACTGGGCAGCATAAAACAGCAATGATTTCTCCTTGTTCTCACATCTGCAGTTTGGCTGAGGGCTGACCGATCTGGGGTGGCCTCAGATGGGCTTGGTGCCACGACTCACATTGCATCCAGGTGAGCTCTATATCTCTTTCATCTTTTTCTTATGGTGCAGAAGCACAAGACGGTGAGCAGGTACACATGGTGAGTCTTAAGAATTCAACTCAAAACTGGCATACTATCACTTCTCCCCACATTTCATGGGCCAAGACAAGTGAAATGGCCAAGCCCAGAAAGAATGCTCGCAGTGGCTCACGCCTGTAATCTCAGCACTTTGGGAGGCTGAGGCGGGCAGATCACCTGAGGTCAGGAGTTCAAGACCAGCCTAGCCAACATGACAAACGCCATCTCTACTAAAAGTACAAAAATTAGCCAGGCATGGTGGCGGGCGCCTATAATCCAAGCTACTGGGGAAGCTGAGGCAGGAAAATCGCTTGAACCCGGGAGGTGGGAGGTGGAGGTTGCAGTGAGCCAACATCGCTCTACTGCACTCCAGCCTGGGTGACAAGAGTGAGACTCTGTCTCAAAAAAAAAAAAAAAAAAAAAAAAA
>NW_016819416.1:41358-43076 GCF_001698545.2 Rhinopithecus bieti | reverse complement strand
CCCGAAACTTAGTGGATTAAAGCAACAATCATTTATTAGGTTTATGATATATATGATTTGAAAATGTGAGCTACACTCAGTTGAGTAGTTTTTCTGCTGGTCTCATCTGGACTCACTCTTAGAGTTGTAGTCATCTGGTGAGTTTGCTAGGGACAAATTAACCTAAGATGACCTCACTGCCATGCCTGGCGGTGGGTGCTGACTGTCAGTTGGTGCTGAACTGTTGGCTGGAGTGGAAAGGGTGACAGTGCCACCTATCTCCAGCAGACTAGTATGGACTTATTCACATAATGGAGGTGTCAGTCGTCTAAGACTGGCAAGAGAGAGTAAGCCCTAATGCACAAATGGGTTTCAAGCTTCTGCTTGTATGATATTTGCTATTAACCTGTTGGCCAAAGCAAGTTGTATCTCCATGCCCAGATTTAGAATACACAAGAGCATGGATATAGAAAGTGTGAACAAAATGGGGTGTGTTACAGCAATAATCTACTCTACCTGGCACAGTTCTTGATACAACCAAGCACTCAGTAATATCAGTTTAAAAATTAAATAGTGATGGTTTGTTTATCTTTTTTTTTTTTTAATCAATTATGGACACTTAAAGTCTTCCAAACTACTATTGACGCATGATTAGTATACTGACTTCTAGCACAGTGAGGACTCTAGTGATGTGCTATCCACATCAAGTACATATCAAGGGCATGTTATTCAAATTTTCAGATGCCATAATGTTTGAAAGTAATGCATTGGATGGTATCATTAAAATCCAAAATAGAGTTGGAATAAGAATGTAACATTTTAAGAGGATAATTAGTCAATCTTACGTTTAGGTACTAAAATTTCATTTAAAAAAAGTTTAGGCCAGGCATGGTGGCTCACGCCTGTAATCCCAGCACTTTGGAAGGCCGAGCCAGGTGAGTTGCTTAAGCCCAGGAGTTCGAAACCAGCTTGGGCAACATGGCAAAATCCTGTCGCTACGAAAAATACCAACAGTAGCCGGATGTGGTGGCGCTCACCTGTAGTTCCAGCACTCAGGAGACTGAGGAAGGAGGATCCCTTGAGTCCAGGAGGTCGAGGCTGCAGTGAGCCGTGATTACAACACTGCACTCCTGCCTGGGTGACAGAATGACACCCTGTCTCAAAAAATAAATAAGTAAATAATACAAAGTTTAGAATGAAGGGTCACACTGGACCTCAAATCACTGGGAAAAGATGTGAAGTTTTAGATAATCACAAGATTAATTGGAGCCCACAATATAAAATGTCCAATAAAACATAAAATGCAATTTTAGCCTACTTGCACAGGTGTATAGTATCATCAAATCATGTAGTCTAATAGCACTGGTAAGAACATATCTCAACTATTTTTTTGCACTTCTAGATCCTCTATGTAAAGAACTTTGACAAATTAAAAAGTTTCTCGGCTGGGTGCGGCAGCTCACATCTGTAATCCCAGTACTCTGGGAGGCCAAGGTGAGGAGATCACCTGACGTTGGGAGTTCGAGACCAGCCTGACCAACATGGTGAAACCCCATCTCTACTTTTTTACTTTAATACTAAAGTACAAAATTAGCCAGGTGTGGTAGTGCATGCTGTAATCCCAGCTACTCAGGAAGCTGAGGCAGGAGAATCTCTTGAACCTGGGAGGCAAAGGTTGCGGTGAGCCAAGATCACACCATTATACTCCAACCTGGGCAACAAGAGTGAAACTCCGTCTT
>NW_016819416.1:29206-38410 GCF_001698545.2 Rhinopithecus bieti | reverse complement strand
AAAAAGACCAAATTTTACATTTATCTTTTTGCATATTTCACACGTCTTCATCTATACAGATGATGCAACTGATCCACCTGATGATAGGACATAAATATGGAGTCTTTACATTTTTGGAGATGGAATGGGCTGAGCCCATCCAAACTCTTGAAACCTTATCTTTCTTACAGCCAAGCACAACTATTTAGAAGATTATTGACTATGGTTTAAAATAGCATTTTTTCCAACACACCTGATTTCTTCATTTCAGAGACATATGGGCCCCAGTATAAATCCTAAAGTTAACACGAGTCTTACACATGTAGAGCTCATAGACATATCACCCATTTTAATAGATATTGGCCTTATATGAAAGATTTTCTTTCTAAAAAAAAAAAAAAGGCTTATTGTTAAAGAATTAGATATAACTTTATGAAACTGTCAGAATTTTAAGTTGAAGAATTAGCATGGTAACTGCTCATTTGTCCCTCTCACCCACCCTTGCTGTGTGCTAGAAGGCTACCCTAGTTGGGCTGCACCAGTGGGCTTTGGTAGTTATAGGCTCCATTTGACCACTAGGAGCACTGGCAGGTTAGGTGGGAGGGAGTTGAGGCTACAGTATTCAGTACCCCAGCTCCCTCTCTGCATAGTCACCTAAAGTTGGCTGCTTTCCTCCATCAACAGTTGCAGCTTCTACTACCCTTTATCCCCTCCACACTGCCTTCTCTGACTCCACCTCCCAATAACATTTCCCTCCTCCTTATTACCTTAAGCCCTGAGGTGATGAGAACATTCAGTACTTACCACCCTGGGGTATGCCAATCCTCTGTGATTTTATACTTTGACCATTTGTTTATATATTTATTTATTAAGCTATCCTCAAATAACCCAATTTGATGATGACTTCTTGACACTAAATTATTTAGATACCTGGAAAATTTACTAATATATGAGAAACAAAAGCATCTGCTTTAGTTAAAGTTGCCATAACAAATTACCATAGACGGGGTGATTTAAACAACAAACACTTATTTCTGGGACAGTCCAAGATCAAGGTACTAGCAGATCTGGTATCTGATAAGGGCCCACTTCCTGGTTTGCAGATAACCATCTTTTCATCATATTCTCATATGGCAAGAGTAGTAACAGAGGAAGGAAGCTTTCTCATATCTTTTTATAAGGGCAGTGATCTCATTTATAAGGGTTCTGCCCTCATGACCTAATCCTCTTTCAAAGGCCCCACCACCTAATACCATTATATTGGGAATTAAGATTTCAACATAGGAATTTGGAGGAGATAGAAACATTCAGTTCATAACACCATCCATATGAGGGTGAACATTTTAGACTTAGGTTTTCTTATTAACTACTATAAAAATAATAGCTGATATTTACTGAGAGCTTACTCTATGCCAGACACTGTTCTAAAAAATATATATGTGTTATATACATGTGTTATATTCTTTAGTGTTGACTCATATAATCTCACAATTAACTGTATGAAGATGAGACAGTTTTTATCCATGTGGGAACAGAAAAGTTAAGTGACTTGCTCGAAATCACACAACTAGTAAGTAGCACAAATAGGCTGTAAACCAAATAATTCTGACTCTATTCTCTATACAAGAATGCTAAAAGAGTAACTCATGAGCAAATTTATGTGATTCAAATGAAAATTACATTGATCAAAATTTCCAGAATATATAAAGTTGCTAAATATTAAAATGAAACATATTGGCTTTAATTTCAGCAGGAAAAAAAATTAGAAAACATAATGTTATGCAAGAAAAAGCACTATGAGAAATGATACATCAGAAAAGGTAGATGGGGAAGAAGATTCGTGTTTATTGAGCACCTACTTTCCTACCCAAAACTTTACATATATACTTACATATCTTATTTACATAATCCTCATAACAAACTTGTGTAGTAGCTGCTGCCATTCTCATTTTATAGATGAGGAAACTGAGGCTCAGAGTGAAGTCACATCACCACAGGTCATTGACCTCCCCATGGTTCAAATGTGCTACCCACCTCAGTCTCAGTGGTTGGCAGCCTTACCCCCTATACAGGACAACCTAGAAATTAAGTAGGGATACAGCACAAGATCTGTATGAAGACCTGAATTCTCAATCCATCATAAAATATCGCCCTATATTACAGAAAATGGAATCCTGATAGATGACAATGACAAAAATCAGCCACCTTTTGCCATGTATCTGCTTGGTTTTGTAAGATCTGGCTATGATATCAGTTACTCTGAAGTGGCCTTTCTGTCTAAGGCAGAAATCAAGTTAGGCTCCTTCATTTTCATGACAAAATATTAATGTTGCTAACACAGCCGGTATCTTCGATCAGCAATTTTTACACACTCTTTACAAAGTTCAATTTTAAATTGATAACCACCAGTTCTTGCCCAAGGTACAGTTTAGACAACAGATAATTGAAAAACAGGGACGAAGGAACTTGTTAGTGATGTGCTATATTTTTTAGCTCCTCTAAACTCTGTTCTTAATGTCAAGTTAGTATGGAATGGCCTTGGAATATAGTAGCTCAGTTCTAGGGCTAGCTACATAATTTGCAGGGCCCAATGTAAAATGAAACAGTGAGGCCCCATGTTCAAAAATGATTAACAATTTCAAAATAGCAACAGCAGAGCATTAAACAAAGCCTGTCTGAAAACAGGACCTTGTGCAGTCACATGGGTCTCATGCCCTTGAAGCCAACCCTGTTCAGTTTCCTAGATATATTTTCAGTGCATTGAAAGATTTTAATGTTGTATCCTTTCTTGGGTTATTTTAAGCAAGGTCCTATATAACAAATGGCCAGAAGTCTTCTTCTGGCCATGTAAAAGCAGTAATTTGTATACTCAATTCCTTTTATTTTAAAAAAATATATAAAATATCCTAAAAGCTTTCTCAAATTGAATATTAGAAAAAATATTTTCCCCCAAAATTCATTGCTTTCTTTCACTATTCATTCTTCTTTTTTTTTTTTTTTTTTTTTATGGAGTATGACTCTGCGCCAGGTGGAGTGCAGTAGCACAATTGCACAAGTCGGCTCACTGACCACCTCTACTTCCCAGGTTCAAATGATTCTCCGACTTGCCTCCCAAGTAGCTGGATTTACAGGCACCCACCACCCACACCGGGCTAAGGTTGTATTTTTAAGTAGAGACAGGTTCACCATGTTGGTCCAGGGCTGGTCTCAAATCCTGACCTCAAGTATCCACTCACCTTGGCCTCCCAAGTGCTGGAATACAGGCGTGAGCACCGCACCTAGCCCACTATTTATTCTTATTTATAGTGCTACTGAGTAACACGTCTGCAAGCATTGCTCTAAACATTGGATCAATCAGTAAGCAGGTGAACAGGCAAAGTCCCTACCGTCTTAGTGGAGTTTACAACCAATGAAGTGGAATTACAATCAATTCTAGTCCTCCTAGAAACTACGACTCTCCAGAAAACTGGCGATGTTAATTGTTTACAGGCTTCTCCTCACCAGATGTTAGCACCTTAGCACACTATAGTATAAGAAGAAAATTTTAAAAAGCAACCTAATAAATATTCAAACTGTTTACAATGCATAGTAGGACCAAAAATAAGAACCACATTCTAACATACAACCCTCTGTGCTTCATATGATTTCTAATGCAAAGAGCAGAGCAAATAGTCTGCATAATTGATAAGAATCATTTTTTTAGATATAAACAAAATATGTTTCCATGTAACTTGTTGATGATAGATATCAGGGTTTTTGTGGCAAAATTTTAGAGTTATTCCCTTAACCTCTATCATATTGGCCAGAGCAGACATGTTATATCTAGTCCCTGATTAAAGGGAAAAAGAAAAAAGAAAGCAAAAGATACCTAAACAAAGCTTTCATTGAATGTAAACATTAAATATAGTCACAGGCTGGCACTCGAGGGGGGGTGATTTTGAAAAGCCTATATTCAATCAAGCATACCAGCAATTCCTGGCCTGACATTGAACAGGGTGGTATTTATTGCAAATAGCAGACATAGTTATAGGACTATGAGCTTTGAATCAGACCAGACTGTCATTCTGACTCTTAAATAGAATTCCTAAACATCTTCCCACAAAAACAAGGCCACATTTAAACCCTCTCAACCCATTACATCCTTAGCCCAAACCTGCTCATCTTTAGTTGGGTCCAGTTAAAATAGTTTGAAAGTTTCTACCCACACATCCACAGACTCAGCTTAACTCCTTGAAACTTAAAAGCATTAATGGCTTGAAATGCTCAAAAGATAACAGAACAATAATAAGTCAGTAGAGAATGACAAGCAAGTAAATGACTGGTGAGCGTTCTCTCTTCAGAAATGCCAAAAGTACAGATTAGTAGGAGTAGCTCTAAATCCACATCCCCATAAACCTTTGGAATGGGAGATAAAATGGGCTTGGGGAAAGCTATTCAAACACTGGTAATTGGTTACTTCTCATCTTAGTTGCGCTGCCATAACAAAATCCAGTAAACGGGTAGCTTAAAACAGCCAACACTTATTTCTTATAATCTGGAGGCTGAAAAGTCCAAATGAAACCAGGGATGCTGACATGATTGTTTTTATTCTGAGTGCTCTTCTCTTGACTTACAGGTGGCTGCCATCTTGCAGTGCACTCGCATGATCTCTTTGGGCATGCAGACAGAGAGAAAGTGAGTTCTCTGGTGTCTCTCCTTAAAAGAGCACTAATCCTATCAGGAGGGCCCTCACTCTTGATCTCATCTAAGCCGATTACCTTTCAAAGGCCCCATCTCCAAATACCATCACATTGGAGGTCAGAGCTTCAACATATAAATTTTGCAGGGACATAATTCAGCCCGTAGCACCACTGTTCAAAGTCTGATCTCTCAGCCCTACATGCAGAAGATAGAGAAGGGCACTTTATTTATAAACCACTTATTCTATTCTGGCACTGGGCTCAGGGCTTCAATATATTACTTCCATTAACAGAGCAAACCACAGTGGTGAGGCTCAGAGAGATGAAATAAGTCACTCCAAGTCACAAAACTAATAAACTTTGTGAAGATTCGAACCCTATCCCATTTGACCTCAGCGCTATAGTCTTTCTGAGAACCCATGGGGTCTTTCTTAAATTTCAGTATTTACTGGTCAGGTTACTTAAGAGTTATAAAACCCAGAGAAAATAGTGCACATCAAAGTCACATGAAACCAATTTGAATCAAGAAGTGAATGTTTTTGTTTCATAGAAGGAGCTATAGTTGATCAAAAGCATATATTTGTGTTTGCTCTTTAATCCATGATTGGATTCTACAAATTGGATTTGTTTAAAAAATTGCTTTGTCAACATGAAGCCAGAGAAAGGGGAATTAGATAATCTATGAAAATATTTCAATGCCAGCTATGGTTTAGCATCCTTGTTTTGTTGGTCATGTGATTTTTCATGTCCCTAAAATCAATATCATCTAGCTTAGGAGGTATGGACTGTCTGAATCTAAATTATTTTGTACAGCCAAGCATAGTAGCAAAGAAGAAGAGGAAAAAGAAGGAGGAGGAGGAGGAGAATGAGAAGGAGAAGGAGAAAGAGAAGGAAGAGAAAGAGGAGGAGGAGAAATAGGAGGAGGAGGAGGAGAGAGAGGAGGAGGAGGAGGAGAAGAGGAAGAAGGATGAGAAGAGGAAGAAGGAGAAGGAGGAGGAAGAAGAAGAAAGAGGCAGCTCAATAACTGCTCAATCAGAAGAAGAAGAAGAAGAGGAATGAGGCAGCTCAATAACTGCTCAGTCATTACCTGGCAACATCACTTGATATATCTTCAAATACTTTGCTGCTGAGACAAGAGAATCTACCAGTGTCCTCCCTAGGGTTAAAACACAGGGGCTCAAACCTCCCAGATGATTACTCCTCCCACCTTGACCTAGTATTCAGCACTTCATTGCAGCTTCTCTTTCCCCAAACAGCCCCAGTTTAGTAGTTCAAAGGTTGAGGATTTTTTTCTATAAAGGTCCAGATAGTAAATACTTTCAGCTTTGCAGGCAATATGGTCTCTGCTGCAGCTACTCAACTTGCAGTTGTAACATGAAAGCAGCCACGGACAACAGAACAGGTAAACGAATGAGTGTGGCAGTGTTTCGATAAAATTTTATTCACAAAAATGATGTTGGCACAGATTTGGCCTGAAAGCTGTAGTCTGCCCACTCCTGCACAAATAAATAATGTAGGGGTGGTTTTTTTTTTTACTTTTTTTTTGAGACGGCAAAGGAGGGTTCGCGTCACACACTTCAGAGAAAAACTCAATTAATTCCCCATTGAAATTCTCATTTGTTTACCCCAGTAGCCCCAGGTCTCTTTTGTTTTTCCCTTTGTACTACAAATATTTCAAAGAGCCCAATATTCTCCAGAGTGTTCAGTTCTCGCTCAAAGTATGCAAGCCCGGTTAAACAGATAACAATACCCATTGTCCTTTAAAAGTGGTTTCAATGAGCATTATGGTTCTTGGAATGTGTCTGTATTTGTCAGCATTCTCCCTCCTGAGAAATAGAACCAAAAAGATACACACACACGCGCGCGCGCACACACACACACACACACACACACACAGAGATTATAGGAATGGGCTCACACAGTTATGGAAGCTGAGAAGTCCCATGGTCTACGCTGTGTAACCTGGAGAACCTGGAAAGCTGGTGGTGTAGTTCAGTTTGAGTCGCAAACCAAGAGGAGCCAGTGATGTAATAGTCAGTTCAAATCTGAAGACTTCAGAACCAGGAGCTCCAATGTCTGAGGCCAGGAGACGACGTGTGTCCCAGCTCAGAGAGACTGCATTCACCTTTCCTCCAACTTTTTGTTCTACTGGGGCACTCAAAGGATTGGAAGATGCCTGCCCACATTAGTCATGGTAGGTCTTCTTTACTCAGTGTACAGATTCAAATGCTAATTTCTTCCAGAATACCCTTCACAGAGACACTCAGAATTAACGTTTTACCAGCTCCCTGGCTGTGCCTTAGCCCAGTTAACTTGATATATAAAATTAACCATCATGTGTCCTTTGAAAGTCTTGCCCTCTACTCCAAAATTGCATTAAAAATACAATGTCCATGGGCTGGGCGCGGTGGCTTACGCCTGTAATCTGAGCATTTGGGAGGCTGAGGTTGGGAGTTCGAGACCAGCCTAACCAACATGTAGAACCCCCATCTCTACTAAAAATACAAAAATTAGTCTGGCATGGTGGTACATGCCTGTAATCCCAGCTACTTGGGAGGCTGAGGCAGGAGAATCGCTTGAACCCGGGAGGCAGAGGTTGTGGTGAGCTGAGATCATGCCACTGCACTCCAGCCTGGGCAACAAGAGCAAAACCCCACCTCAAAAAAAAAAAATTGCAATGCCCAATAATCATATGGAAATCAATGTCCAATAATCATCAGGAATCGCAAATTAAAAATTCAATCAGATATTGCTACATACCCACTAGAATGACTAAAATAAAGAATAATGGCAACACCAAATGTTAGCAAGGACATTGCTTGTGGGAATGTAAAATTCTACCGACACTTTGGAAAATGTTTGGAAGTTTTGAAATAGTTATCTATATATACTCAGCAATTACATCCCAAAATAAATGAGAACCGTAAGTCCACATAAAGACTTGCACATGCATGTCACAGCAGCTTTATTTATAATAGCCCAACACTGCAAACATCCCAGATGTTTATCAACAGGAAAATATATGAACAAACTGTGGTACATTCATATCATGCAATAGTACTCAGCAGTAAAAAAGGAATTAACATGCAACAACATAGATAGTTGTCAGAAATATTATCCTAAGTGTAAGGATCTGGATGCAAAAATGAGTACACACAATATAATCCATTTATATGAAATTCTATATGGACAAAATTAACCTATGGTGATACAAATCAGAGTAATGGTTGCTTCTTAGTTGGGATACAGAGGATGACTAAGAGCCAATCACACAATATTTTCATCATGCGACTAAGAGCCAATCACACAATATTTCCATCATTCCAGTAATGAGAGATCTTTCTGAGATGATGGAAATATTACGGGTCTTAATACATACTTGTCAAAACTGACTGACCAGTATATTTAGGATCTCAATATGTCACTGTATGTAAATTTTACCTCAATACAAAATTTTTGTGATAGTGTATTTCCTTGACATTTTAAAAGACCCAAAATGACTGCCAAAGCTCCAGCCATCACATCTGTATTCCAAGCAGTAGAGAGAAGAACTAATGGAAAGATGAAAGGACAAAGACACATGCCTGCTGTCTGATCTTTCTTAATGGAGGCCCAAAGTCCCACCAACAATGTGCACTTAAGTTTTACTGGACAAGCCTAGATTAAAAAATAAGTGGGAAAATAGACACATGCACTCTTTGGTCAAGCATCCTTCCAGGTAGAATAAAATTCGTGTAAGTAGTAACAAGAAGAATGGATATTGGCTATCCATTGGTAGGTTAAATCACATCATAAAAAGTGGGCATGCACACAATTTCTTACACAATTTGGGGAGATTCATGTACCCTCACTAGATCTCATTTTAGCTGAATTATATATTTAAAACTACTGGTCTAATAAGATTAAGCAACTGATTATTCCTAAACACGGTTAATGAAAAGTGCGTGAATGGGAAACTCACATGGCAATGGGCACTAGAACAATCTATAAGACTGGGTAAAATATGCCATACTCATCCACCTGGCAGGTCTTCCATATTTAGTTTATTAAGTAGAATTGTATTCTACTCATCCACTGGGTAGAATATGCCATATTCATCCACCTGGTAGGTCTTCCAAAGGCTGCAATTCATTAAGTAGACTGTTCTTAATTGAACAGCATTTAATTCTGCTGCCATCTTAAATTTGCAGTATGTGAATGGAAGAAGATATCCCACTTTGCTGAAGTGTACATTCTACTTACACACTTGATTTGATCACATTATTTTGCAGGTGTCTCTACTTCAATTAATTGCATATTGGTGAAATGCATCATTTAAACTCAGTACAAAACTGAAGTATTCAAATGATAGTCTCTTCAGTATAATTATTCCACATAAGTTGGAGTGCTGACAAAATGTTGTCCTTTTTTTTTTTAAATAATAGCTTCAAGTATATTCAAGATTACATAACATAGAAAATGTCAACAAGATATGAAAAATATAAAATGAAAATAATGAGATTAAAACTTTATGTGTTTAATTTTCTCCATAGATTCACAACTAGTT
>NW_016819416.1:23635-26049 GCF_001698545.2 Rhinopithecus bieti | reverse complement strand
TCATGTTCTCATTTTCCTTTAAAAGAAAACAATTTCCTAGCCAATTATTCATCTTCTCAAGTAGTAAATTTACGAAGTTTAGCAGTCATTAAACTAAAAAAAAAGAATTGATGTGCCCCAAGTTTCAGAACAATAAATGCCTTTTTTAAAACTACCATATATTCTAAAACTAAATCCCCATCTTGAAATCTATGAGTGCATCCTATTTTATTAGATTTTGGAATCCCAGAGTATCTTTCTCTCTGAAAGTAGAATATTAATAGCGAGGCATTGTGCCTAATATTTTACATGTATGATTTCATTTAATGCCTATGATGCTGTGGTACAGTTATTTTTTTTTTTTTTTTTTTTTTTTTTTTTTTTGAGACGGAGTCTCGCTTTGTCACCCAGGCTGGAGTGCAGTGGCGCAATCTCAGCTCACTGCAAGCTCCGCCTCCCGGGTTTATGCCATTCTCCTGCCTCAGCCTCCCGAGTAGCTGGGACTACAGGCGCCCGCCACCTCGTCCCGCTAGTTTTTTGTATTTTTTAGTAGAGACGGGGTTTCACCGTGTTAGCCAGGATGGTCTCGATCTCCTGACCTCGTGATCCGCCCGTCTCGGCCTCCCAAAGTGCTGGGATTACAGGCTTGAGCCACCGCGCCCGGCTAGTTATTGTGATTACATACATTTTACAGAAAAGAATGCTGAGTATTTAGGAAAGTTGCCCAAATTCAAGTCTGTGTAACTGCAAACTCAAGCCCAACCAGGTATCACTGCATAATAAACAAACACAAAATCTCAACGGCATATCACTGGAAAGATTTATTTCTTACATATCTGCACATCGGCTGAACTACCTCAGTTCAATTGATCTTGGTTGGGCTCAGTTGAATGGTTTCAAGCTGCAGGTTGAATCCACCTCTGCTCCACATGTCTCTCAACCCCTTGGGATCAGCAGACTAGCTGGAACATGGTATTCTCATGGTGATGACAGAAATGCAGAGGGTAAATGAAATACACAAGGTCTTATAAGGCTTAAGCTCATATCTGACACAGTGTTACTTCCATCCACATCCCATTTGCCATAACAAGTCAGGTAACCAAGCCCAAAGTTTCGGGGTAAGGAAGGAAGTATATTCCTCTTTTAGTGAAAGAACATGCAAAGTTACATAGCAAAGTGTGGATACAGGAAAGGATAAAATGTTGGAAAAAAAATTCAACATAACCCACTCACTATGTCAGTGGGCTCCCATAGTGGCATAATCTTTCATAAATCATTTGAGATGTATGTGTCCACAGCGAGGAAATGGATGGCTTAACACTCTGATATACTCTGGAATACTGAAAGAATATTAAATCTGATCAATTAAGCAAGACAGAGGTGATATGTCTCTAAGTTCTGAAAACCTGAAGTGTAGAATCATTGGCAGATTCCATCATGTGCTAAATTATGAAGCAGATAAATTTGTCCTTGACATTGCTCAATCTCACCTCTAATCATCCCTGGTTTCATGCCTCTGTCTTATCTATTTCTCCTGTCCCCTAACAAAATATCCCTGTAAGCCCACTTCCATTAAACTCAACCCTCTGCACTTCGAGACTTCTCTGTCTGATGGCTAACACCATCTTTGATAGTGACAGCTGAATGGGTGAATGGGTTTTTTGCTTAAAGACTTACACATTTTAACTAGGGATTCCTGGACACAGAGCACGTGAGCTTAAACAGCAGTTGTAAAAAAGAAAAATCTTTGGAAATAAAACTTTTATCTTCCAACAAACTTAATTAGAAATCCAAATTATTAAAAGGTAAATGACCATGCTGTTATTCTACTATTGGTCAAATAATGTTAATGTAATTATTAATAGTCTATTATTAGTTGACAGGGGAGGGGATGGCTAAAAGAGACAAAACCCATTTGTTCTCTTGGTCGGTCTCTCCTATTGTCCTTGGTGACCTGTGAAGTTCTTCTGCAGAATCCCCTGGTACTGAGAAACACAGTTTGAAAACCCAAAACATAAACTCTCATGTTAGGAATATCTGGTAGATCCTCTCTTCTTTCCAGTCACAGTGAACCACTCACAACCTCTGTGAATGCATAAAGCTATCTTGGTCCCAGGGCCGATATGGTGGGATTTGAGTTGCTTGTGAAATTTGTTATCCCTTTAGCTTGCAACAGTGCCTGAATATTGACAATTGGTTAATATTCCTTTGATCTAGGGCATTTTCTTGTCCAGGAGCCCCTCTAAAAGGGTAAAACCTCTGTAGAGAAATAATTCATCAGTCTATTAATACCTTAGCTTTGAATAGGTTTTCATGAATGGCCTACAGATAGCACAGGTAGGTGGGGTAGGAACTGTGAGACCTAAATATCCATGGGACTTGGTGAAAAGAGGTCAGGAGAATCTGTGAAAAAAAAAAAAAAAATGAGCTGGAAA
>NW_016819416.1:11110-19743 GCF_001698545.2 Rhinopithecus bieti | reverse complement strand
AAAAAAAAAAAAAAAAAAAAAAAAAAAAAACAAAGGAGGAGCCCTGTGATTTATTTCCCTATGTCAAATCTCCTCACTTCTCCTGATTTCTGTATTTTTTCTTAATGTGTTACCTAGAATCACTCCATCTTTTTCTTCAAGCCTATCAAGTCTACCCTAGTTTTTCACCTTGCCACCAGCCCTTGTAGATTAGTATGCTTATAGATTGGTAAAATTGAATCAGGGTTTCCAAAATGTTGTGTCTAAAGTGGACTTTAGAAAACATCATTTGTGTCAGACTAAGGAAGGAAGTAAAAAAATGGCACATTAGCAAAGCAAGATTTTCCCTCAACCATATCACCACCACAGAAAGAGAAGAAAGAGTGGGGGAACAGGAGGAGGAAGAATGGGAGGAGGAAAAAAACAAGAACAAGAAGGGAAGGAAGGAAGGAAGAAAGGAAGAGAGGAAGAGTTTTAGATTGATTTTTATTGACATGCACTAGAATCACATAAATATGATTGATTTCAATAATTCAAGTCAACATGGAGGCAAGAAATCCAGATATACCAGTCCTCAATACCGTTAATCCAATAAAGCAAATCTTCACTCATTAATTCTGTTTTCACCCATATAGACCCTACTTAGAACTATTAGTAGTAGAAAATAGAGATCTTGAATTCAAAACTTTTAGTATTAATTTGAGCTTTTTGTGCGAACTAGAACAACTTATTTCCCTTTTGAGCCTTAATTATCTTGCATATAAAATAGTTATAATAACAGTCACCTTATAATGTTACTTTAAATTAAAATACATGTATGTGTGCTTATGTGTTCCCCACCATAGAATTCAACATAGTCTCAATAACTTCTAGTTCAATTCTTTACAAAATTATTGTTAGAATTAAATAAAATAATGTGTTTGGAGGCACTTGGAAAGCTGTAGATTAGCTCAACAAACTTACAAAGTAATAAAATGATGCTTGAAAAAAATGGCTTTATGTACATATCCTCATGATTCATTTTATGTCGACATTGAGAATGAACTTGTTTTACTCAATAATGCCTTGAAGACTTATTGAAGTTCTAAATATTCTACATGTGAAAACAAAATTGTACTGCGTTCCCTAGAGTATTTTCAGTCATGATAAAACACCGTCTAACCGCAATGCATATTTTTTAGATGCAAGCCACATTTGACTTTGAAACTATGCTGACACAGAGAGAAAATGCAGTGCTGATTAGCTTTCTAAGCCCCAGTAGATTTTCAAGATAATCACAGTCTACTCCACATTTTAGTTGTATAAATGTGACCTTAATCTGTGTTGATGTGACCTCCAAAACTTAAATTAAAATGGTTTCAAATCCAGGGACCTCTGACCTGTGGTGGTAGTTAATTGTAAAAGGTCTTCATGTTCACATACACACAGAGTGTTACTTTCACATTAACTAAATAATGTGTCTCATGCATATTTGTGCTGTTTCAAATATTACTTGCTATTGGGATTCATACAATAAAATATCATTGCAAAGCATTTGTGTCAGAAAATTTCAAGTGGCAGAAGCCCAATTCAAACTAAAAACGAAATTTGGGGACACACATGTCTGAAAAGAATATGGATAAATCTGAGCATGCATCAATAGATCTAGTGGCACAAACCGTGAATATAGGACTCCATCTCTTTAAATAGCTCAGCTTCATTTCCTGCCTTTGAGCTTTATTCTCATGCATACTTTAACACTGTGTAGGTGGTTGCCAGCAGGTACAGGTTTATATAGGCAAATCCCAACAGATAAAAGGGACTGCCTCACTTTCAACAGTCCCAGCAAAGGTTCTGAAACTGTCTCAAATTAGGTAGCCCATGCCCATCAGGGAGGTAATTACTGTGATCCGGAATATGAAATACTTTTATAGGCCAGGCCTAAGATATATACCCACCGCTGCAGCCAAGGGTAGAGTCTAAATCACCCAACGTGAATGGACCAAGAGTGAAAAAGGAACAGATGTTTTACAATAGGAAAATTGGGGTACTTACTGAGGTCAATAAGGGGAAGGGATGCTGACCAGCAAAAATATGATGGCCATTATAGCTTTGTAGAATACATAATGGTCACTTATAGTAACACATTTTCTCAATATGTGTGGCTCTTAAAATGTTTTGATCTTTAAAAGGAAATTCTCACATTTGAAAAGCTTGAGAATCACTAAATCAATTCTTTTTTCTCTAGGAGTATATGGACTGATATAGATCAAATACATGGATGAGTAACTGAAGTTTCTGTCTCTCAATTTAGTTGATCAGTCTGGTGAGTTTGATGCCTGAGATGTCTGCTTTGAAACTTCTTTTGCCTATGAGTCACTAGCTCAGTGAGTTTTCTTGGTCCATTAGGTAACTTCACAAAGCATTGCCTTCTCTAGGGAGCAGAAAACAGCATGAAAAGAAAATCTCACAAAGCACATTTTCAGCATGAATTTTTGAATTGAAGTGTTTATTCCTGAATCAACTGAAGTATCCAGGTTAGGTGCTTACAGAATGTGTTTATGAATTTCCTTAGTGCTAATTTGGAATTAGTTATGCATTCTACATATAAAGGCGTTTACACTTACTTCCATGAGATAAGTTAACACAAAGTAATTTTATGAGGTTAATTATGATAGTGCACTCTAAATGAGCACAATTTTTAGAACCATTACGTACTCATGATGGCAAGTGCCCCCCTTCCCCTCCTATACTTTTCTAGCTACTTGGAAGTTCATTTTTCCATGGAAGGAAAATCTGTAGTGTCATAAGAGATCACGTCACAATTACTTTATGCATAAGATTTTTTATATAAAAATAAGTACTTGCATGAGAAATCCTATTTTCATCACTCATTCTTTCAGCCATGTTGAGCTTTGTGGTTTAAATCTCATATAATGCCACATAAATGACAGACTCCTATCTATTCACAAAATCATACTATCTTTCAATTTCACCATAATGCTTAGACCTCCAAATCTTCTTCCTTCACAAATTGCAACTAAGTAGTTTAATCTTAATGATTTAGTTTTCATTAAACACAGATTCTGGTACTTTTTTTATTTAAAAAAATTTTTTTTTTGAGACTGATTTCAGCTCTTGTTGCGGAGGCTGGGTGCAAAGGCGTGATCTCGGATCACCACAACCTCCGCCTCCTGAGTTCAAGTGATTCTCCTGCCCTCAGCCTCCCGAGTAGCTGGATTCAGCATGCACCACCAAGCTGGCTCAATTTTGTATTTTTAGTAAGAACGGGGTTTCCTCCAATGCTGGTCGGCTGGTCCGCGAAACTCCCACCTCAGCTGATCCCACCCGCTTGGCCTCCCAAAGTGCTGGGACTCACAGGCGTGAACCACCATGCCCGACCTCTGGATACATTTTAACTAAAAAAATGTTGATTGTCGAAACAATAATTCGAATGCATATTCTGCAAACATAATAACCCAAATTTATTCACTTTTTCTTCTCCTCTTCCTCCTCGTCTTTTTAACAATTCTTCTTTTACATAAATTTATTATTTAATTAATTGGAGGAAATAGATTGTTAATTTATAATAATACAGAGAGTGGTTCCATATATATAGTATAACAATAAAACATACATTAAAGTGGAATGATTAAAAATCAAGTTAACTTAACATATTACTTTCACATACTTACTGATATGGTTAGGTATTCATGTCCCCAACCCAAATCTCATGGTCCGAATTTTAATCCCGTAATCCCCCGCAATGTCGAGGGAGTTTACCCTGGTGGGAGTTGATTGAGAATAAATGAGAGTGGTTCCTCATGTTCGTCTTGATAGTCAGTGAGTTCTCAATGAGAGCTCATGGTTTTATAAGGGGCTCTCCCCTCTTGCTTCTCTCTTCTCTCTCCTTGCCACCTTGTGAGAAGGTGCCTGCCTCCCCCTTCCACCATGATCCTAAGTTTCCTGAGGTCTCCCCAGACATTCGGAACTGTGAGTCAATTAAACTTCTTTCCTTTATTAATTACCCCAGTTCTCAGGTAGTATCTTATACAGCAGTGTGAGAACAGATTAGATACACTTACCTTTTTAGTGAGAAACAGTAACGGTTTACTCTCTTTAGTGATTTCAAATATACCATACATTATTATTAACTATAGTCACCATGGATGTACAATAGAGCTCTTGAACTTAGTTCTCCTATCTAGACTGAAATTTTGTACCTTCGACAATATCTCCCCACTTCTCCTGCCCCCAGCTACTGGTAAGCCACTATTCTACTCTCTGCTTCTATGAGTTAGACAACCTTATTAATAAATCTTTCTTGATGTTTACCTTGTATACTGTTATGTATGTTTACATTTCTATGACTTTTAATTGAAAGTCTAAAAATCACATTTTTGCTGCAACATGAATGCAATGGAGTGCGCGAGTATCTTAAGTGAAGGTAACCTCAGAAACGGAAAAGTCCAAAAACTTCATGTTCTTCACTTATAAGTAGAAGCTAAATAATGTGTACACCATGGACACTGAGTGGTGGAATGATAAACATTGGAGACTTGGGAGGGTGGGAGGGTGGAGAGGTGGGTAAGGGATGAGAAAATTACTTAATATATGTACAATTCACATTTTCCAGGTGAGTTACACTAAAGACCCAGATGTCACCACTACACAACATATCCATGGAAAAAACTAGCACTTTACCCCCTAAATTTATACAAATAAAAATAAATAAAATGATGTATTTTGTCACCCAGTTAAGACATACCCAGAAAACTTACTTGTCACCTTGTTTCTCACATTATGTTTCTTTTCTTTTCTTTTCTTTTCTTTTCTTTTCTTTTCTTTTCTTTTCTTTTCAGATAGAGTCTCCTTCTATTGCCCAGGCTGGAGTGCAGTGGCACAATCTCAGTTCACTGCAACCTCCACCTCCTGGGTTCAAGTGATTCTCCTGCCTCAGCCTCTCGAGTAGCTGGGACTACAGGTGCTCACCACTACACCCGGCTAGTTTTTTGTTTTTTGTTTTTTGTTTTGTATATTTAGTAGAGACAAGGTTTCACTGTATTGGCCAGGCTGGTCTCGAACTCCTGACCTTGTGATCCACCCGCCTTGGCCTCCCAAAGTGCTGGGATTACAGGCATGAGCCACTGCGTCTGGCCTTTCTCACATTATTTTTAAATGCATCATTCCTAGTATTGTCTGGACATATTCATTTATATTCCTATCTGTCATTCTAATCCCTGCATGTGTTTTAGTCTTAACTCTACACTTAAAATGCATTTGGTGCTCACCCACTGGTCCTTTCTCTAGTCATCCATTCGTTGGCTGAAGTTCATCCCCTTGTACTTTTCTCAAGAAGAGCTCATGATAACAATATCCCTTTGGGGTCTTGCATATTGAACCCTGAGTCCAGCAAGCCTATGGATGCCATTTTTCCAACAGCATATGTTCTTTTTTCTGTCTGTGTCACATTTTGGTAATTTCGCAATATTTCAAACGTTGTCATTATTAATATATCTGTTATGGTGATCTGTGATCAGTGATCTTTGATGTTACAAGAACAATTGTTTTAGAGTGCTACAAACTATGACCACATAAGATGTGTGTGTTCTGACTGCTCCACCAACTGGCCATTCCCCCATCTCTCTCTCTCTCTCTTTGGGCCTCCCTATTCCCTGAGAGTCAACAATATTGAAATTAGGCCAATTGATAAACCTACAATGACTTCTAAGTGTTCAAGTGAAAGGAAGAGTTGCCCATCTCTCACTTTAAATCAAAAGCTAGAAATGATTAAATTGAGTGAGAAACATATCTCAAAAGCTGAGACAGAGTGAAAGCTAGGCCTTATGCCAAATAGTTAACCAAGTTGTGAATGTAAAGAAAAAGTTCTTGAAGGAAATTAAAAGTGTTACTCCAGTGAACACACAAATGACAAGATTGTGAAACAGTCTTATTTCTGATATGGAGAAAGTCTGACTAGTTTGCATAGATCAAACCAATGCCAACATGCCCTTAAGCCAGAGGTCTGCAACCCCTTTTTGGCATCAGGGACCAGTTTCGCAGAAGATAATTTTTCCATGAACCAGGGTTGGGCAGAGGATGGTTTCCCGATGAAACTGTTCCGCTTCAGATCATCACATCAGGCATTAGTTAGATTCTCATAAGGAACACGCAACCTAGATCCCTTGCATGTGCAGTTCACAATAGGGTTTTGGGCTCCTGTGAGAATCTAATGCCGCCGCTGATCTGACAGGAGGTAAAGCTCAGGTTGACAGTACTCGCTCCCCTGTCACTCACCTCCTGCTGTGTGGCTTGGTTCTTAACAGGCCACAGCCTAGTACTGGCCTGTTGCCTGGGGGTTGGGGACCCCTGCCTTAAGCCAGAGCCTAATACAGGTCAAGGCCCTAACTTCAATTATTTGAAGTCTGAGAGAGGTGAGGAAGTTGCAGAAGAAAAGTTGGAAGCTATCAGAGGTAGTTTCATGAGGTTTAAAGAAAGAAGCCATCTCCATAACATAAAAGTGCAAGGTAAAGCAGCAAGTGCTGATGGCAAAGCTGCAAGAAGTTACCTAGAAGATCCAGCTAAGACATGTGGTAAAGGTGGCTACACTAAACAACAGATTTCCAATATAGATGAAACAGCGTTCTATTGGAAGAAGATGCCATCTAGGACTTTCACAGCTGGAAAGAAGTCAATGCCTGGCTTCAAAGCTTCAAAAGACAGGTTGACTCTCTTGTTTGGGGCTAATACACCTGGTGATTTTAAGTTGAAGCCAATGCTTATTTACCATTCTAAAATCCTAGTGCCCTTAGGAATTATGCTAAATCTACTCTGTCTATGTTCTACAAGTGGAACAACAAAGCATGGATGATAACATATGTGTTTACAGCATGGTATACTGAATTTTAAGCCCGCTGTCAAGAGCTACTGCTCAGAAAAAAGAAAACAACCAAATGAATTCTTTCAAAATATTAACTGCTCATTGACAGTGCATTTGGTCACCCAAAACCTCTGATGGAGATGTACAGGGAGATTAATGTTGTTTTCATGCCTGCCAACACAGCATTCATTCTGCAAACCATGCATAAAGAAGCAATTTTGACTTTTAACTCTTATTATTTGAAAAATACAGTTTGTAAAACTATAGCTACCATAGATGATAATTTCTCTAATGGATCTGTACAAAGTAAATTGAAAGCCTTCTAGAATGGATTCACCATTTCTAGATGCCATTAAGAACATATGTGACTCATGAAAGGAGGTCAAAATATCCACATTAAGAAGAGTACAGAAGAAAATGATTTTAATCCTCATGAATGACTTTGAGACATTCAAGACTTCAGTGGAGGAAGTCACTACAGATGTGGTAGAAATAGCAACATAACTAGAATTAGAAGTGAAGCCTGAAGATGTGACTGAATTGCTGCAATCCCATGATAAAACTTGAATGGATACATTGCTTAGTGTGGATGAATAAAGAAAATGGTTTCTTGAGATGGAATCTACTCCTGGTGAAGATTCCATGACCACTGTTGAAATGACAACAAATGATTTAGAATACTCTATAAAATTAGTTGATAAAACAGTAGCAGGTTTTGAGAGGATTAACTGAAAATTTTAAAGAAGTTCTACTATGGATACAATTCTATCAAACAGCATCACATGCTACATAAAAATCTTTCCTGAGAGGAAGAGTCAATTGATGCAGCCAACTTCATTGTTATCTTATTTTAAGAAATTGCCACAGCTGCCCTAACCTTCAACAACCACCGTCCTGATTGGTCAGCAGCCATCCACATCAAGACAAGACCCTCTCCCAGCAAAAAGATTATGACTCTCTGAAGGCTCAGATGATTGTTAGTATTTTTAAGCAATAAAGTATTTTAAATTAGGGTATGCATTTTTTTAAGACATAATGCTATTGCACACTTAATAGACTACAGTATAGTGTAAACATAACTTTTATATACACTGGGAAACCACAAAGTTTGTGAGACTTGCTTTACTGTGATATTCACTTTATTACTGTGGTCTGAAACCAAACCTGCAATATCTCTGAAGTATGTCTATATATTCTACTGCCTTTACATTTGAAGAACAGCTTGGCTAGCTATAACATCTTTAGCTCATTCTTTTGTTCCTTGAGTAATTTGTGAGACACTCTCCAGTGTCTTTTGGCCTGCACTGATACTATGAAGAAATCCGAGGTAGCCTGAGTGACTTGAACTTTTTGCCTGGTTGTCCAGTGTACTGTTTCTTTGGCTTTAAGTTTCAGTAAATTTACTAGGACATGCTTTAATGTAGACCATTTTACGTCACTCTTTTCCTACTACACAATGATGTAAAGATTATCTTTGGTTTCAGGAAAGTATTTTGAATTACATATTTAAATATTTGTCCCATTCCATATTTTGTTTTTCTCCTCTGGGATGTTCTTTGTCTTTATAACTATTTTTTTCTCTCTAATCTCTTTTAACTATTATGATACTTCTGTATCATTAGGTTTGCTATTTTTACTTCTATCTTCTATTTCCCCACTTCTTGTTGGCTATAATGTATATAACAATGTCTATGATCTCTTGCTTTCCTTCCAATTCCGTCTTTATTTCTATGATTCTGGCATTTTTTCCCTAATATTCTTTTTTTTTTTTTTTTTTTTTTTTTTTTTTTTTTTT
>NW_016819416.1:5342-8820 GCF_001698545.2 Rhinopithecus bieti | reverse complement strand
TTTTTGCTTGCTCTGTTGCCCAGGCTGGAGTGCAGTGGTGCAATCTTGGTTCATTGCAACCTCTGCCTCCCAGGTTGACGCAATTCTCCTACCTCAGCCTCCCAAGTAGCTGGGAACTACAGGCACCTGCCACCAGGTCCGGCTAATTTTTTTGTATTTTGGTAGAGATGGGGTTTCACCATATTGGCCAGGCTGATCTCAAACTGCTGACCTCAGGTGATCCACCTGCCTCAGCCTCACAAAGTACTGGGATTACAGGTGTGAGGGAACACTTCTTTTTATACTTCCTAGGTTCTTCCATATTTCCTTTTCAAAATCAGTTTTATTAAAGTATAATTGGCATTTTCTTTTCCTTTTAGTTGATATACAAAAGTTGTACATATATATGGGATACAGAGTGAACCTGTGATACCTGTATACAATGGGCAATGACCAAATCAAGGTAATTAGCACATCCATCACCTCAAATATTTACCATTTCTTTGTGCTGGGAACATTCAAAATCCTCTCTTCTAGGTCTCTGAAAATGTACGATAAATTATTGTTAACTACATTCACTCTACAGTGCTATATAGTGCTGGAACTTATTCCTCCTATCTAGCTGTAATTTTGCATCCATTATCCAACCTCTCCCTATCCTCCTTCCCACCCTTCCCAGCCTCTAATAACCACAATTTACTGTCTACTTCTATGAGCTTAACTTTTCTTAGCTCCCACATATGAGTGAGAACATGCATTTTTATCTTTCTGTGCCTGGCTTATTTCACTTAACATAACGTCCTCCAAGCTCATCCATGTTGCCACAAATGACAGGATTTCATTTGTTTTATGGCTGAAATGTATTCTATTGTATATATGAGACACATTTTCTTCATTTATCTATTGTTGGACATTTAGGTTGATTACATATATTGGCTATTGTAAATAGTATTGTAACAAACATGAAGCTGTAGCTATCTGTTCAACATACTGATCTCCTTTTCTTTGGATAAACACCTAGTAGTGGGATTACTGGATCATATGGCAATTCTATTTTTAGTTTTTTGAGAAATATCCACACTGTTTCCCTTAATGTCTTTACTAATTTACAGTCATTTTCTCTGCATTCTCACCAGCGTTTGTTATTTTCTGTCTTTTTGATAATAGCTATTCTAAGTGACATAAGATGACACCTAATTGTGGTTTTAATTTAAATTTTCCTGGTAATTAGTGATATTGAGCATTTTTTTCATACTTGTTCACCATTTGTTTGCCTTTTACTGAAAAATCTCCATATCCTTTGCCCATTTAAAAATAATATTATTGCTTTTACTGTTGAGTTGTTTGAATTCCCCGTATATTCTTGATATTAGTCTTTTGGATAATCGACATCTTATAAATTGTGCATGTTTTAAATGTATAATGTGATAAGGTTTTGTTTTGTTTTGTTTTTTTAAGTCTGGCTTCATTTATTAAGCACAATGCTCTTGAGATTCATTCATGTTGTTACATCCAACCTTCTTTTGTGACAGCAAAACACTTGGCAACAATTTGGTAAGTTTTAAACACATTAGCCAGGTGTGGTGGCTCACACCTGTAATCCCAGGCCGAATCGGGCGGATGACTGGAGCCCAAGAGTTTGAGACCAGCCTGGGCAACAGGGCAAAACCTCATCTCTACAAAATATATAAAATTAGACAGGCATTGTGATGCGTGCCTGTGGCCCCAGCTACTCAGGAGGCTGAGGCAGGGGAATCAACTGAGTCTGGGAGGTTGAGGTTTCAGTGAGCTGTGATTACACCACGCACTTCAGCCTGGGTGACAGAGCGAGACTCTGTCTCAAAACAACAACAACAAAACATGACTACAATCAAGAAAATGAACATATTCATCCCTCTCAAAATCATTTATTTGTAAACATCTACAATGGCTAGATGTCATGGAAAGGTAGATTTTCACTCAATTGAAGTAATAATTGTATTATAATAATCAAATCTAATCTGAAAAAAAGCATGGACCACCAAACATATGGATTTATTGTCATTTGAGATGTCCAGTGAGGTAGGAGTTTTAATTATGGTTCTCGAGTAAAACAGAACAACACACACACACACATGCACACATGAGAGATAGAGTGATTATAAGGATCATAGAGTTGGCCGGGTGTGGTGGCTCACGCCTATAATTCCAGCACATTGGGAGGCCAAGGCAGGCGGATCACCTGAGGTCAGGAGTTCGAGACCAGCCTGGCTAATATGGTGAAACCCCGTTTCTACTAAAACACAAAATATTAGCTGGGCATGGTGATGCACACTTGTAATCTCAGCTACTCAGGAGGCTGAGGTGGGAGAATCGCTTGAACCCAGGAGGGAGAGGTTGCAGTGAGCCGAGATCATGCCATTGCACTCCAGCTTGGGCAACAAGAGCAAAATCCTGTCAAAAAAAAAAAAAGGATTATACAGTTATGGAGGCTGAGAAGTCCCACAATCTGCCATCTGCAACCTGGAGACCCAAAAGCTAGCGGTGTGGCTCCAGTCCAAGTCTAAAGGCCTGAGAGCCAGGAGTGCCTAAGCAAACCTATGCCAAGTGCTTGTGCATGAACTATTTATAACTATTTTGAACTAAGAATAATTTGCAGCCCAGCAGTGGTATGTGGACCACGACTTGAGCAGCATTGAATTTGAAAATAAGAAATCTTGTTCTTTAACACACACACTACACAAATATACACAAAAAAAATAAGCTCTCATTCTACGAACTTTTCTGTATTGCCACACTGAAGTTTCTAGGTATTTATACCTAAGAGAATATAGGTTTCCCAATCTTCTATCCTTGATGACACAGGGACAAAACTGGCTTCTTCTATTACTACATTTCCCTTGAGATTTTCCTAAATTTTATAGCTAACAAGAAAATGCTATAATTCTAAAAAAGAAAAACAAATAAGTCCTGTCTGTCGTATCACAGTATTTTCCAGAATTATCTTGCAGCAAAAAACACAAAGTCTACCAAAAAATTTAGTTAGATGTAAATCTTTGGTTCTTGGAAATCTAAAGTTTTCCTTCTATTGCTTGGGTTCCTAGAAGACATTTTTTCCTCTAGACATGGACATTCCCATGGTGGGTCTACATATGTTTAACAAGTGGGAGACATAAACTTTGCTATGATCCCATTTTTGTCTTGAAGTTTTTCATTCGTCACTTATATCCCAGCATGTCAAACAGGAACTAACCATTATTATTTATTACTTAGAAATGGAATAGTAATGGTAATTACGTATATTCTTCTAGCCAACAATTAATTTTCATTGACTGCAAGTGAGCCACTCATGTTTATTAAACACTGGCTATAACAAAACTAAATAAAATTATTGCACGAGCATCATATATTATTAAACCATTTTTCAATGAACAGCTTTGAGTTTTTTGAATCATTGACTCTTGGACCTAGAAGATACTTTTAAACATTCTATACCACAATCTAAATTTTTTAAAATCAA
>NW_016819416.1:0-1705 GCF_001698545.2 Rhinopithecus bieti | reverse complement strand
TTTTCTGGAAAACTTCTGAAGCTCTGGAACTCTGTTTTCCCAGCATAATCATACACTGTGGAATCAGAGGTCAGTTTAGTTGGTGTGGCAAATACGATAGGTGGTGCTTCTGTGGAAACCACAGGCTTTAATCCCTGAGGGCTATACGCCTCGGAAACCCATGCTCCCACCAACTTCTGCATGAAGCCACTAAATTTGTAGTACATGATGCCCAGAGTCCGGTTTCCTGCCGATATCTACATTTCTTGACGGCACTGAGTCTTAGTGGTGGATGAAGCATTTGAGGGTAGGGTTCAGTAGAAGAATAACCTGAAGCACATATCCACGTGCAAATGATTTATGAAGGAAATTTTCTTGAAATAAACTGATAAAAAATATAGGAACAGAGCAGATGGATAAGAAAGTAGGAGAAGGTTTGCAAGATTGCAACTGAGGCAAAGTCTTTAGGACAACCACAGCCTAATCCTGTGGGGTAACTCCGAAGTATGGTGCCTTAGAGTTTGTCCCAATCGGAGACAAGGGGCTCGACTTTCACAGTAGTGCATTCTTCAGCTGTTGGCTAAGGGCTTTCCCAGGAGGGTCGAAACATCTAAGTAGTTCTAACTCTCTGTACTTGTCAGAAAACTGACTTCAGGAGTCCAGTGACACTCCTCCAACTGGTGGGTGGGAAGGAGGAGGTTGAAAGCAAAAGTTGGCATTGAAGTTGACAGAGGGGTATATAGAAACAATGTTTTAAATTACAAAGGAGGAGACATAGAGGAAGCACGGTGGACAGTGTCCACTCTAGGTTATGTGCTCATTACCATGAAGCCCCTGGGCCTGGGTTTTAATATGCATCCTGGTATAGTAACTTGGCATTCAATGTCTATTCCACCCTCCTCGGTTGTGCCCTCTTGTTCTGCAGTGGCTGGAAAACAAAACTACATTTCCCAGGCTTCCTTGCAATTAGAATCCTAGATGTGATTTAAAATCAGGCAATCGGATACTTCGATGCAAAATTTAGAAGGTGGAAGTGACACAAAGGCTGAGATTCTGCTGTTAGTACTAGGTTTTGGGGCAAGAATGATTTTGCAGGTATTTTATTTTCTGTGGCAGCATTAACAGTGGTCTCAGGACCCACTCATGATGTTGAGAGACAGGACTCAGGGCCTTCATTTTGCTTGTATGAATCACAGCAGGAATGACACACCTCTGGAGCTCACAGCAGCAGTTTCCTGATCATGGTGGTTTCCTGATGATGGCAATAACAACACAGTTCTGAAGCCAGAAGCCCCCCATCATGTAAGAGGCAGCAGCTGCCCTGATAATCAGGTTCTATGATGAGTCTGTGGAAGGAAATATGCCCCCCATGTGATGGGGAGCCCCATATTTAATCACTTCTCACTCCACCAAGCTATTTCTCCATATCAAGGTTTTCCCTTTAGTAATTCCACCCACAGGACCATTTGGAAGAGGCACCAGGCCTGGAGTTTGGGAGTGCAATGGGCATGTGACTGTGGGAAGTTAGTCAATCTCCACCCATTTTCTCAGATCTTCAGCACTGTTTATTCACTACCCTGATTTTACTTCTGCAAACACTCATACCAGGGCTTGAACCTCAGAGAAGCTTCTCAGTTTTCTCCATACCTTTACAGTATCTCTCAGAGATCAATTTTGGCTAAGGTAGCTAGTTGTCTTAGCTGACCATCTTCGTTGATACTTAAAC
>NW_016819415.1:0-694 GCF_001698545.2 Rhinopithecus bieti | reverse complement strand
AAAAAAAAAAAAAAAAAATTTAAAATGTAAAAAATCAGCCATGGAGACTGGGTAAAATAAAGATAGATTCACTGAATAGAAAACCATACAGTCGGCTGGGCGCAGTGGCTCACACTTGTAATCCCAGCACTTTGGGAGGCCAAGATGGGAGGATCACGAGGTCAGGAGATCGAGACCATCCTGGCTAACACCGTGAAACCCTGTCTCTACTAAAAATACAAAAAAAAAAACTAGCCGGGCGTAGTGGCGGGCGCCTGTAGTCCCAGCTACTCGGGAGGCTGAGGCAGAAGAATGGCGTGAACCCGGGAGGTGGAGCTTGCAGTGAGCCGAGATCACACCACTGCACTCCAGTCTCGGCGGCTGAGCAACACTCCGTCACAAAAAAAAAAAAAAAAAGAAAACCATACAGTCAAAACTACAGATGTTGTGGCCCTGCAGGGTGGAAGAGAGGAAGCTGAGGGAGAGAGGTCACAGCAGAGAGGGACAAGGAGACAAGGACAGGCTTGGAGCTCGGTGGATGGAGTGGGAACCAATCAGCTGGGGGCAAAGCTGGTGCATGAGGGAAAAGTGAAAGATGTGGCTCAGCAGGCAGACTTAAGTATATGTCATTACATATGATGATTAGAGGATTAATAAATTAATGTTATTAATATGTTGTATAATATTGAATGTCATTTATATTAAAAGATACAGG
>NW_016819414.1:0-695 GCF_001698545.2 Rhinopithecus bieti | reverse complement strand
TTCACTCCAGTTTCAAAGCAGCTCTGTGTTCTGTCGAGAACCAATCCCTGTCTCTGAATTGCAGAGGCTGTTCTCGAAGCTGTTTGTTCAGGGCTAAGGTCTCGTTATTAGACAAGATAGGGGGTGGGGTGAGGAATGTATGGGTGGGGATGGTGGACCCTCCACCTTGTCCCCTACAGAGCAGCCCCTGGCAGGGGCTAGTAGATGGCTAATAGTTTCTGGTGATGCCAGGGAGTCTTTCTGGCAGTCTTGTCCAGATCTACCTCTCAGGGAAGTTTCCGCACACAGTCCTGTGTGTGTTTCTTGTGTTTCCCAGCAGGGCCCAACATTCCTACCTGTCAGGAATAAGTAATGTGGTTTCAGGTCCAATTACTCCGTCAAATCTAACCCTAAGTGTTCCTGTGCCTTATCTAGAAACTTGACCACATATCTGTGGGCTGGTTAGGGCGTAGTGATTCCAGGCCAGCAGAAGTTGGGGAAAGTATACGAACAGAAAAAACGTTCTTGTCCGTAGTCTGGAATGGCTGCTTATCTGAGCTCTGGGAATGTACATAAAGGAATTATTCAAGCTTCCCTGTAAGGTGAAACACAGCAGTGGTGATCCAGGTAATTCAGAGTCAAACTGAATCATCGTCATTTTTGGAAGTGGAAAGGAAAGAGACGAACAGTTATTTTATTTTATTTTATTTTATTTT
>NW_016819413.1:0-1301 GCF_001698545.2 Rhinopithecus bieti | reverse complement strand
AATTGACGCCACAGAAAGCAGTTTCTCAGAAACTTTCTTTATGGTTTTCATCTGAGGGTATTTCCTTTGTCACCATAGGCTTCAATGCACTCCCAAATATCCTATTGCAGATTCCATTATAAAAATGTTATCAAACAGCTCAATGAAAAGAATGGCATACCTCTGTGAGACGAATTCACACATCACAAAGCAGTTTCTCAGAAGGCTTCTGTCTAATTTTTATGTGAGGATATTGTCTTTTTCACTATAGTCCACAATGCACTCCCAAATATCCTTTTGCAGATTCTACAAAGAGAATGTTAGCAAACAGATCTCTGGAAAAAAAGGTGTAATACTGTGAGATGAATTCCCACATCACAGGGAAGTCTCTCAGAAAGCTCCTTTATAGTTATTTCTTCAGGATACGTCCTTTTTTGCCCTAGGCTATGATGCAATTAAAAATTTCCCTTCTTGAAATGATGGCCAATGGAAGTGACAAGGATAGATTATATTAGATTATGCTTTTATGGGCTCCAGTGAAATTAAAGAACCCATATGAATCCAATCTTTCTAATGAAACACCTGGAAAGTATTAGTGTTGTTTTACATAAAATATTAAAGGGGCATTAAGGTAAAGGTACAATGAGAATGGTTAAAATCACTGGTTTGGTAAGGGGAACATCACACACCTGGGCCTGTTGTGGAGAGGGGGGAGGGGGAGGGATATCATTAGGAGATATACCTAATGTAAATGACGAGTTAATGGGTGCAGCACACCAACAGGCACATGTATACATATGTAACAAACCTGCACATTGTGCACATGTACCCTAGAACATAAAGTATAATTAACAAAAATATCACAAAAAAAATTTAAAAGTCCCTTCCCAGATTCCCCAAAAACAGTTGTGCCAAACTGATCCATGAAAAGTATCGTGTAACCAAGTGAGCTGAACTAACTCATCACAAAGTGGTTTCCCAGAAAGATTCCTTCTAGTTTTTTGGTGAGGATATTTCCTTTGTCATCATAAGCTTCCATGAGCTCCAAAATACCCAATTGCAGATTCCATGAAAACAGTGTTAGCAAACTGCTACATTAAAACAAAGGTGTAACTCAGTGAGATGAATAAACACATCAAAAAACAGTTTCTCAGAAGCCTTGTTTCCAGTTTTTATACCTGGATACTTCCTTTGTCACCATAGGCTTCAATGGGATCCAAAATATCCCTTCTCAGATTCCCCCAAAGCAGTGCTATCAATCTGCTCTATAAAATAATTGTGTAACGCTGTGAGATGAATTGACATATGTCAAAGTGGCTTCT
>NW_016819412.1:0-1131 GCF_001698545.2 Rhinopithecus bieti | reverse complement strand
CATACCAACAGGGAGCATCCATGGAAGCCTGGTTTTTGGAGGCAGAGACAGAATAAAAGATTCAGGCCAGGCATGGTTGTTCATGCTTGTAATCCCAAGAGTTTGAGAGGCCAAGGTAGGAGGATCACTTGAGGCCAGGAGTTGTGAACCAGCCTGGGCAATATAGCAAACATAACAAGACCCCCACCTCTACCAAAAAAAAAAAAAAAGAAAAGAAAAAATTAGCTGGGTGTAGTAGCACATGCCTGTAGTCCTACCTACTTGAGAGTCTGAGGTAAGAGGATCGCTTGAGCCCAGGAGTACAAAGTTACAATGAGCTATGATCACACCACTTGACTCTAGCCTACAGTGTGACAGAGTGAGACTCTGTCTCTTAAAAACAAAATCAGTTCTTTTTGAGATTATGAAATTTCCTTATAGCTACAGCTTAAAAAGTTAGCAACACTCAAGGGCAAATAAAGTGCCCATGTGGGCCATGCATGTATTTGTTGCCAGGGTACATTTTCCTTGGATGACAAAAGTACAGACTTTGATGAAATTGCAACCCTCAGGATACTCTGTCTGTCTTCATTACCTGTGTGGACCTCTTAGACCTCTTCTCACTATTGTCTTCCCAGATCTCCTGTTGGAAAGATTTCTCCCTGAGGAGGTGGCTCTTCAGAGGGGAACTCCCCTTTCTCACTCGCATCCCTGATGGTAGGGGAACCAGACCTAGCAAATGCTCGTGTTCTGCTCTCTGGCTGCTACAAAGCTCCAACACGCTCGTAATGACAGACACATAGCCCCATTGTCACATGGTGGGCAAAACCTGAATGGGGAAATGGCAATGGAACAGGATGTTCATGATTAATCCCAACTGGCCATCCCTCATCAGGCCATTCCCACTCACCAGATCCTCTAATTTTAGGTATTCTTTTAAGCTTATTTTCATTCTCATTCAGGGCAGATGTCTCAACAAGTAACTTAAAGAAAAATTCTCTCTTTTTTTTTTGAGACGGAGTCTTGCTCAGTCGCCCAGGCTGGAGTGCAGTGGTGGGATCTCGGCTCACTATAAGCTCGGCCTCCCGGGTTCACGCCATTCTCCTACCTCAGCCTCCCGAGTAGCTGGGACTACATCTCCCGGCTAATTTT
>NW_016819411.1:0-1274 GCF_001698545.2 Rhinopithecus bieti | reverse complement strand
CTAAGATCAGAGCAGAACTGAAAGAGATAGAGACACAAAAACCCTTCAAAAAAAATCAATGAATCCAGGAGCTGGTTTTTGAAAAGATCAACAAAATTGATAGACCACTAGCAAGACTAATAAAGAAGAAAAGAGAGGAGAATCAAATAGCCACAATAAAAAATGATAAAGGGGATATCACCACTGATCCCAAAGAAATACAAAATACCATCAGAGAATACTATAAACACTTCTAAACTAGAAAACCTAGAAGAAATGGATTAATTCCTGGACACATGCACTCTTCCAAGACTAAACCAGGAAGAAGTTGAATCTCTGAATAGACAAATAACAGGCTCTGAAATTGGGGCAAAAATTACTAGCCTACCAAGCAGAAAAACTCCAGGACGAGATGGATTCATAGCCAATTTCTACTAGAGGTACAAAGAGGAGATGGTGCCATTCCTTCTAAAACTATTCCAATCAATAGAAAAAGAGGGAATCCTTGCTAACTCATTTTATGAGGACAGCATCATCCTGATACCAAAACTTGTCAGAGACACAACAGAAAAAAAGAGAATTTTAGACCAATATCCCTGATGAACATCTGTGCAAAAATCCTTAATAAAATACTGGCAAACCGAATCCAGCAGCACATCAAAAACTTATCCACCACGATCAAGTCGCCTTCATCCCTAGGATGCAAGGCTCCTTCAACGTACGCAAATCAGTAAACATAATCCATCACATAAACAGAACAAATGACTAAAACCACATGATTAGCTCCATAGATGCAGAAAAGGCCTTTGACAAAATTAACAGCCCTTCATGCTAAAAACTCTCAGTAAACTGGGTATTGATGGGACATATCTCAACATAATAAGAAGTATTTGTGACAAACCCAAAACCAATATCATATTGAATGGGCAAAAACTGGGAGCATTCCCTTTGAAAACTGGCATAAAACAACGATGCCCTGTCTCACCACTCCTATTCAACGTAGTGTTGGAAGTTCCGGCCAGGGCAATCAGGTAAGAAAAAGAAATAAAGGGTACTCAATTAGGAAATCAGGAAATCAAATTGTTCCTGTTTGCAGATGACATAATTGTATATTTAGAACACCCCATTGTCTCAGGCCAAAACCTCCTTAAGCTGATAAACAAATTCAGCAAAGTCTCAGGATAGAAAATCAATGTGCAAAAATCACAAACATTCCTATACACCAATAACAGAAAAAACAGACATCAAATCATGAGTGAACTCCCATTCAAAATTGCTACAAAGGGAATAAAATA
>NW_016819410.1:1837985-1854502 GCF_001698545.2 Rhinopithecus bieti | reverse complement strand
CATGGCATAAGTATGCATATGTAACAAACCTGCACGTTGTGCACATGTACCCTGGAACTTAAAGTATAATAAAAAAAAATAAAATAAAATAAAAAAAATTAAAAAAAAAGAAATTGGAAACTTCATATATTGATGGTGGGTATGTAAACCATTTCAGCCACTTTGGTAAACAGTCTGGCACTTCCTCAAATGGTTAAACCATTTGCATTAAAGGAATCACAGAATTACCGAACAGAGTAACCTTATGATCCAGTAATTGCAGTGCTAGCCAAAAGAAATAAATGCATGCATCTATAAAAATACTTATACACAAATGTTCATAGCAACATTATTTGTAATGGCCAACATGTTGAAACAATTCAGATGTCCATCAACTAAAGAATAGGCTGTAAAGTATGGCTTATCTATGTAATAAAACATTATTTTCCAATAAAAAGTTATGAAGCATCGATATATACTCTTACATAGATGAAGCTCAAAAGTATTACCCTTAGTGGAAGAAGTGATTGTGACTTCTTCTTCTATTGTGACTACAATAGACAACGTATTGTACAATTCCATTTACATGAAATGCCCATATAGGTAAATTTTAGAAACAAAAATATGTTAATGGTTGCCTAAGGCTAAGGGTATATGAGATGATGATGACTATTAATGGTGTAATGTTTCTTTTTGGACAAAAAAAAGTTCTAAAATTAAATTATGATGATAGTCGCACAACTGTGGATATACTAAAATTAATTGAATTGTACATTTTAACAGGTGAATTGTATGACATGTAAATTGTCTTATTAAAGCTATTTCATAAAATGTCTATTAAGATTAATGTCCAGCAACATGACTTTTTTTGTGTATTGCTTTGTAATTCTAATTCCTTTTATTACTTTTATCTTACTATGTTTGCTAGGACCACTAGCCTGATGTTAAATAGTGACATGATGGGCATACCGGTCTCATTCCACACGTTAAAGGAAAGTTTCTAACACTTCATCATTAAGTATTACATCTACCATAGATTTGGGGACATATCTAACTCATGTATTACCAACTCCACAAAGAATTTTTATACCACCCAGCCTTGAATCATGTTTCTCTCTTGGAGTGCCTTTGGTAATTATTGTCCGCCTCAGCAATGCAAAAAGAATAATTTTTGTTGTTGTTTTCTAGCATTGCTTCACACTAAGCAACTTTCAAAGAGTAAACTGAATGCCAAGAAAAATTATCAGGACACAAGAACATAGAAATACCCACACCAGTCATTTAGCTATCATTTTTGTATGGCTATCAATAGCTATAAAACAGCTTTTGCATCATTGTCCGTTTATATTTTATGTATCTTTTGTGACCAGATCTTATTTCTCTGACTAAGCTCTCAATGGACATGAAACATGTCTATGTGTATTTCTATGAAGTTTTACTCAATAAATATAGGTCAGATTAAGCCCTTTCAAGGCTTGTACTATCATTACCACCCATGTTTTACATTGTATCTAGCACTTCTTTTGGATCTCTATAGAATATAAATCATTTGCAAAGGTAAGGGAATATGAATTGAGAGCACTGGATTAGTTAGAATGAGCTTGAGATGGGAGATTCTACTGTACTTACAAATTAGTACAACTGCAAACTTAGCAGCAAAGTAGTCTAGGGAGTGAGGGCCTGCAGAAACCAGGCCATCTGGGAAAGAGGCATGTCCTTACATCCTTTGTTTTCTTTCCATTTATTCTTAATTTAACCATTCTGCTTTCATGGCTGACTGCTTCAGCTCCAATTTTGTGCAACTACAGAATCAAAGCAATTTTTAGAAGCTATTCTTGAGGTAATTCAGGACTACACTTCTCATTTTGAAGGTGAACAAAGAAAAGAGTAAATCGTCCACCAAGTTCTTGCAGTGAACCGGTATTAGTACAGTAGTTAAACCTTCCCAATTGTGTTCTATTGATTCGGGAAAGGAGCTATGAGCTACTTGCTTTCCTTTTCCTTTCCCACTCAAAACTTTCACTTAATGAACTGGTCCTTGAGACTTGATTTGTTACCATTTGGGCTGCTGGGTTAAAAATATCCAGGCTTTATCAATAGGAATTATAGGGCTAGATTTTTTCAAATCTGCCAGTGTCATCATGAAAATGTGAATAACATCTTTAGATTAAATAGTACATAAAAGAAACTTTGGCAATAAAAAATTAATAGTATATCCGTTTACTGCCTTATGGTCTGCTGCTTATTGAATTAGTCCAGTTGCCGAGGATAAAATCATAAAGCTTACTAAAGAAAATAACACAAAACATATTTGTTTATGATCTTTCAATACCAAGAGAGGAATCAAAGCCGTGATTTAAAAGCAATGTTACAAAAATATAACGAAATACACAATAAAAAGCAACTTACCTTTACTCAGTAGGATATGTTAAGACTACAGGAATAAGCAAAGAAACTCTTCACTATGTGCCATTTTTCAAGGTAAAAGAAAATCCTTGACAATCCCAGCAGTGAAAGGAAATGAGGAAGGATGATTAATAACTCTGTTGGCAGGACAAAATAAATCTTGAAATCTAAACAATCTTTCATCACACAGGAAGAATATGAATCTATTCTCTCTCTGCATTTTAATTGTCAGTTTGTTATTTTTTTAAGTGCTATGGAACTCTGCTTAAATGTGTGAATACCTTTTAATATTAAAGTAGAATTATGGAAATCTTTAGTGAGTCATATAAATACCTAATATCTCCTATTGCTCATAAGTACATATAAATCTTTAAGCTTCCCAATAGTAATTTAGCAATTCCTGAATCAACATTGCTCACATACTGTGTTGCATAGTTATAGGTGTAAGTAAAGTTTCTTGCTCTTAATATATAAATTAAATATCATTGTTGCTTGGAATGCCTATCTTGAATTATTATGCCTATCCTTAAACCAACAACAACCTAACAAAATCACATATATCCTCCCCTGGAATCTTTCACCTGATTAACAAGCTCTTAAGTATTATTTTTCTTTTTTAATCTTTGATTTGTAGATTTGGGGGATGATAAATTATGTTCCCTCTGCAATAGGATACTTCTGTTCTGTTGGGATTGCTCAAATTTGAACATTCATTTTTCTTAATAAGAAAGTTATATTAGCACTAAGAGACAACTTTTACCCTGCTTGATTGTACAAATGAAAGTGATACCAGTTATTGTTAACAAATGATCCAAACACATGAGATTATTTTGTTTTTCAAACAGCAATATTGGACAGGTGAATGTGTTGGCAGAGTAATTCTTGTTCATGCAAGGAACCCAGGCTCATAGCAGCTGTGCAATCTCAAAGGTCACCATAGATTGTCTCAAGGAGACAGCCTTCAGCCAGCCTGAAGGAGAACAAAAACTCAAAGACTGCATACAGGAGGTTGTTAGAAACTTGGACTAGAAGTGGCGTTCAATGCTTCCTCTCATGTTACACTGGATGTAATTTAGTCACATGGCTACAAGTACTCCTAAGGGAGGTTGGAAAATAAAGTCTTGCTATATACTCAGAAGGCAAAGGGAATACCTAACTTAATGAACGATGAGTTAATTCTCCCATTATTATACTTAAAATTTGATTATTTTCTAGATTGATGAAAAATTAGTGTTTGTATTCTATTAAAGTCTAATTTAGTCATTTATGAATTAGGCATAAATTCAGAATACTTTATCTGTTGTAATGTATTTTTCTGATGCATTATACCCATATTTTGGATACGGAATTTGGGCACAAAGAAGTCATGACTTCATATAAAGTCACAAGTTTACCTCATCTTTAACTATAAGTCTAGCTCTTCCATGAAAAGATTTTAATTTCCTCAATGAAATAGAAAACTAACAAAGTAGTGTCTATTTTACATCAAACCCACTAATTGATCTTTCCTCCCATCCATACCTTGTGCTAACCTAAGTCAAAATTTTCTGTAGAAATAGTAAATATATTATGAACATAATTGAGAAAATGTGTGAGAAAGTAGCCTATATCTCAGATACATACTAGTTACTAAATTACATTCTTTAAACATTATCCTGACATTTAACAAACAAAAGTGCAAGCTCAAATGGTATCCATGGTGAACTTTTCAAACATTTAAGGAAAAATGATACCAATTATACAAAATATCTTGCCAAAAATACTATTAGAGAGGACACTTTCCATCTCATATTTTGAAGTCAACAATGACAAAAGCAGACATTACAAGAAAGAAAACTACAAACCAATATCCCTCACGAACACAGACACAAAAGTTATCAACAAAATACAACAAATAATATACAGCAATATATTAAAAAGATAACACCTTACAACCAAGTGGGTTTATCTTAGAAATGTAAGTCTGGCTTAACATTTGAAAATCAATACAATGCATCAAATAAACAGACTAACAAGAAAAAAACACAAGATCTTTCAAAAGATGCAGAAAGAAAGCATTTAAAAAGATTCCACATCTATTCGTATTTATTTAAAATTCAGCAAACTAGGAAAAGAAAAGAAACTTTCATTAACCAGATAAGCAGCATTTTTTGAACTCTGCAGCAAGTATCACAGTTAATGGTGAAAGACCAGATGTTCCCCCATAACTGGGGAAAAGCAAGGATGTTCACTTGCACCATTCCTGTTCAGCATCATACAGATAAGGCAAGGAAAGGAAATAAGCATACAGATTGGAAGGAAAGAAATAAAATGATCACTTTTCATAAGCTACATAATTGTCTACCTAGAGAATCCTATGGAATTGAGAATAAAATAGGGGAAGGGGTTCCAGAACCATAAGTGAGTTTACAAAGTCACAGGTCATAGGGTCAATGTACAAAATTCAAGTATTTTCCTATGTGTTAATTGGACATTGATACTTAAAAAGCAATACTATTTACAATAGAAACAAACAATGAAATACATAGACATGTACTTAACAAAATATATATAGAATCTATATGATGAAAACACAAAAAATGAATGAAAGAAATGAGAGGGAACATAAATAAATTAAGTGATAAAATGTTCATGAATTAGAAAACTTTATATTATAAAAATGTTGATCATCCAAAATAGATTCACAGATTCAATACAATCCCAATCAAAATTCCAGAATTTTTTTGTCAACATGCTAATTCAAAAATTTATATGAAAAAACAAAGTAATTCAAATTGCCAAAACAATTTTGAAAAGTGCATAGTTGGAGTACTCATACTACCTCATTGCAAGGCTCACTATAAAGCTACACTAATCAGGAAGTGTGGTACTGAAGAAAAGAAAGACATACAGAACAATGGAACAGAATACAGTCCAGAAATGGGCCCACACAAAGGTGTTTAATTTATATTTTATAAAGATGCAAGGACAATTCAATAGAGAAATAAGAGTCGTTTCAACAAATGGTTAAGAAACAATGAGACATCTATCTATCTATCTATCTATCTATCTATCTATCTATCTATCTATCTACACTTCAACCTATACCACACATACGTCATAAAGATTAACTCAAAATGTTTCATAGACCTAAATATAAAATTATAGAATTTCTAAAATGAACCATAAAAGAAAATCTGCATGACCTTAGGTTAGCCAAAGAGATTTTAGGTACAACACCACAAAAATTGACCCATAAAAATAAATAATTAGATTTCATCAAACTTTAAAACATTTGCTCTGTCAAAGATACTCTTAACAGAATGAAAACCCAAGGCATATCGTAGGAGAAAACATATGCAAATCACATATGGACAAAGGATTTATATCCAGAATATAGAAAGAACTCTCAAAACTCAACAATAAGAAATCAACCAACCAAGTTTTTAATAAATGAGTAAAATGTTTGAACAGAAATACCTTCCCCAATGAAGATATAAGGGTGGCAAATAAGTAGGTAGAAAAATATGTTCTGCATCATTACCCATTATAGAAACATAAATTACACCATAATGAGATGCCACTACATAACTATTAGAATAGCTCAAGTGAGAGAAGCTGACAGCACTAATTGCTGTTGAGGGAGTGGGCCACTGGAACTCTCTGAGGTTGCTAGTGAGAATGCACAATGGTACAGCTACTTTAGAAAACAGTTTGGCATTTTTCTCATGAAGTTAAATATATGCTTACCATATTATCCAATAATACAATCAATCTTTATTATTCACAAATTCTGTATTAGTGAATTTGCCTACTTGCTAAAATTTATCTGTGATCCCCAAAATCAATAGTCACCAGCGGTTTTGCATTGACTCATTAATGTGTGCAGAGCAGCCAAAAATTTTTAGTCACGCAGCACGCACCTTCCCAGCTGGGATTGAACAAGTTGATGCTCTGACTTTGAGTTTTAGTTCTTATACCGTAAATAAGTGTGCTTTTGTAGTCTAGCTGGTTTTGGCATTTTTGTGCTTTTGGTGAGTGATTCTGAGTTTAAAACAGCCCGCACATGTGTAGTGCTGGAGTGCAGTCTAGTGTTTCTAAGCACAAGAAGGTTATGCTGTGCCTTACAGAGAAAATTTGTGTGTTGGGTAAGTTTTGTTCAGATGTGAGTTATAGTGCAGTTGGCTGTGAGTTCAATGTTAATTAACCAACAATATATATTAAATAAGGTGTCGTTAAACAGAAACACACAGAAAACAGTTATGTATCAGTTGACAAAAACATTGTCACCAAAGGCTCACAGGAACTTGACCCCATATTTCCCCCAGGAGCAATGTCTCATTACTCACCAATTTAGTCTTCAAGAAGACATCACAGGACATAACCACCACAAATAATGAAAATTGACTGTGACACTCCTAGGTATTTACTCAAGATTAATGAAAACTTATATTTAAACAAAAGCATTTATATTTGGCTTCACAGCAGGTTTTTTCATAATTGTCCAAAACTGAAACCTATCTATCTAGTTTTCTATTAGTGTCACAACAAATTACCATAAAGGTAGCCATTTTAAACAACACAAAAGTATTACCTCACAATTTCCATAGGCCAGAATTTTGTCAAACTCAGCTTAGTTTCTACTTAAACTCTCACAAGGGTGAAATGAAGGTGTTGATAGGGCTGTGTTCCTTTCTGGAGGCCCTAGGGAAGAATCCATGTTTCTGTTCATTCAGGTTGTTGGCAGAACTCAGTTCATTGCAACTGTAGGACTGAGAGTTTTGTCTTCTTTTTGGCTGTTAGCTGAGAGCTCTTATCAGCATCTAGAGGCTACCACATTCCCTAGCTTGCATCCCCTGTCCTCCCTCTTCAAAGCCAACACAGCCAGTTGCTTCCTTCTCACATTGCCTGTCTTCCATAGACTTTTCTGTCCTCCTCATCTCCCACCCTTCAGTCCCATGCTATGCCCTCCCAACAAACTGTTCACATTTTTTGAGATGGAGTCTCACACTGTCGCCTGGGCTGGAGTGCTCACTGCAACCTCTGCCTTCTAGGTTCAGGCAATTCTCCTGCCTCAGCCTCCAGAATAGCTGAGATTACAGGCACCTGCCACCACGCCTGGCTAATTTTTTGTATTTTTATAGAGACGGAGTTTCACTATGTCGACCAGGCTGATCTCGAACTCCTGACCTCGTGATCTGCCCGCCTTGGCCTCCCAAAGTGCTGGGATTACAGGAGTGAGCCACCGTGCCTGGCCCAAACTGTTCACATTTTAATGTCAAGGTCCTGCCAACAATCTGCATAAATTTTTAATTCTAATCAACTTTGGTTTTCTCTAGTTTTCCTTCTTTTTGACCCAAACAACACTTACCTATGCTTGACCAGGAATGATACTTTGCAGCCAGTCTCCAAGTACTCTCTGAAACTCAAAAGTATGTGGCAGCCTAGCTGATAGTGAGTTGAAGTCCACTGCTGCCAAGAACTTTTCTGAAAAGTTTTTTCTAAAAGTAAGTAAGTCCTTGATATAATTTTTAAAATCAGTTCTGAAAATTCCCATGCTGCGTTATTCTCCAGGTCTATTAACTGATACTGTGACTACTGAGAAGCAGACATTGTCAAATTTTGGTCAGGAATTAAAAGAAATTTCTATGATGTGATCCAACAGTTAACTCAGATTCTCACTGGGTAAGGAGGGCACCGCTACCCTGACAGCACAAACTTCTGTGTGGGTGGTTTATGCTATTGGCTAGAGACAGGATTTCTAATCTGGATGTCAGTTGAGAAATCATGTTTGACTTAATGAGGGAAATAAACATATAAATAAAATAAAGACTCAGTTACAATCGCCATGATTGAAATGTCATTGTTATTAAAATTCCTCACAAGGAGAGGGAGCTGAAATAGAGTTCTAGGGTTACAGTGTTTACATACTTTTGGCTGCCAGAGGAAGTTTATCTGAAACCTCCTAAATCTTGGGTATAATATTCCTCCATTCAAAGTTTATTAACTCGTTTTAAAATTATTTTATATTTTCCATAGCACTTTCTGCACTAATAGAAGAGACAGAGATATTGGGTCTCTAGTTGCCGCTTCAAAATTTGTGTTGGGAACTTGAAAGATCCAGACTGGTTTCTAGCTTCCACATCCCTCCTCATTCCCAAATGAGAGGCCAAAGCTTCTGCCGAGGAATAGTCTTTAATGAGCTCCAGCTTCATTACTTAGCTGTTAGGATCATCATTGTTGCTCTTGAAATAACCTAAATGCTAGAGCTCAGTTCTGATCACTGTGTGTCTCTTTTATTCCTAAACATCATTTTAATTAGTTTGTCTGCACTTTGTATCTGTGTCTCATTATCTTGATTGCTGTTCCTGAATTCTTCTTCTGGTTATCTGTCCCATATCCTAATAACCAACTAAGATAAAATATTTTCACCAGAGTCAATCTGGTATTAGAGAACTCTTTAGCCAGTGACGTATTTTTGGATGCGTGTTGCAAGGACTTCTGGATATTGCTCTTGCCAGGTTTTCATTTCTAAAACTTACCATCCTTCCTAATGGACTATCCCTGTTCTTCATTGTGCTCCCTTTTCTATTTCCTTTTCCAACTGCTTACCTGAAATTTACTATTATCATTACACTTTTTCTAAGGGAAAGTTAGGGCAACTTAATATTGGCATTGGTTGAGAATCCATGGGCGTATATACATCAAATTTTCTTTATCCATTCATTGGTTGATGGGCATTTAGACTGGTTCCATATTATTGCAATTCTGAAGTGTGCTGCTATATACATGCATGTGCAAGTGTCTGTTTCATATAATGATTTATTCTCCTCTAGGTAGATACCCAGTGGTGGGATTGCAGGATCAAATGGTAGGTCTACTTTTAGTTTTTTAAGAAATCTCCACACTATTTTGCGTAGTGGTTGTACCAGCTTACATTCCCACCAGCAGAGTAAAACTTGTTCCCTTTTCACCACATCCACACCAACACCTGTTAGTTTTGGATTTTTTGTTTTTTGTTTTTTGAAACAGAATCTCACTCTGTCACCAGGCTGGAGTGCAGTGGCACAATCTATGCTCACTGCAATCTCCACCTCCTTGATTCAAGCGATTCTCCTGCCTCAGCCTCCTGAGTAGCTGGGATTACAGGCATGCGCCACAACGCCCAGCTAATTTTTGTATTTTTAGTAGAGACAGGGTTTCACCATGTTGGCCAGGATGGTCTCAATCTCCTGACCTCGTGATCCTCCTGCCTCAGCCTCCCAAAGTGCTGGGATTACAGGCGTGAGCCACCGCACCCAACTTGGATTTTTAAATTATTGCTATTCTTGCAGGCATAAGGTGGTATTACATTGCAGTTTTGATTTGCATTTCCCTGATAATTAGTGATGTTGAGCATTTTCCAATATGTTTGTTGGCCATTTGTATATCTACTTTTGAGAATTGTTTATTCATGTTCTTAGTCAACTTTTTATGGGATGATTTGTTTTTTTCTTGCTAATTTGTTTGAGTTTATTGTGGATTCTGGATATTAGTCCTTTGTCAGCTGTATAGATTATGAAGATTTTCTTCCATTCTGTGAGCTGTCTATTCTGCTGACTGTTCCTTTTGCCATACAACAGCTCCTTAGTTTCATTAAGTCCCACCTATTTATCTTTGTTTTTTTTGGGGGGGGGGTTGTTTTGTTATTTTTCTGTTTGTTTGTTTTGTTTTTGAGACAGAGTCTCACTCTGTAGCAGTGGTGTGATCTCAGCTCACTGCAACCTCCACCTCCTGGGTTAAAGTGATTAACCTGCCTCAGCCTCCCAAGCAGCTGTGATTACAGTCACATACCACCATGCCTGGCTAATTTTTGTAGCTTTTAGAGAGACGGGGTTTCGCCATGTTGCCCAGGCTGATGTCAACTCGTGGGCTCAAGTGATCTGCCTGCCTTGGCCTCCCAAAGTGCTGGGATTACAGGCGTGAGCCACCACACCCAGCTTATCTTTGTTTTTATTTCATTTGTTTTGGGGTTCTTGGTCATGAAATCTTTGCCTAAGCTAATGTCTAGAATGGTTTTCCCAATGTTATCTTCTATAATTTTTACTGTTTCAGGTCTTAGATTTAAGTCCTTGATCCATCTTGAGTTGATTTTTATATAAGGTGAGAGATAAGGATCCAGTTTCATTCTTCTACATGTAGCTTGCCAATTTTCCCAGCATCATTTGTTGAATAGGCTGTCCTTTCCCCACTTTATGTTTTATCTGCTTTGTCAAAGATCAGTTGGCTGTAATTATTTGGCTTTATTACTGGGTTATGTATTCTGTTCTATTGGTCTACGTGCCTGTTTTTATTCCAGTACCATGCTGTTCTGGTGACTATAGCCTTGTAGTATAGTTTGAAGTTGCATAACGTGATGCCTCCAGATTTGTTTTATTTGCTTAGTCTTGCTTTGGCTATATGGGCTCTTTTTTGGTTCCATATGAATTTTAGGATTGTTTTTTCTAGTTCTGTGAAGAATGATGGTGGTATTTTGATAGGAATTGCATTGAATTTGTATATTACTTTTGACAGTATGGTCATTTTCACAATATTGATTTTACCCATCCATGATCATAGTACATGTTTCCATTTGTTTGCACTGTCTATGATTTCTTTCAGCAGTGTTTTGTGGTTTTCCTCATAGAAACCTTTCACATCCTTGGTTAGGTATATTCCTTTTTTTTTTTTTTTTTTTTTTTTTTTTTTTGCAGCTATCGTAAAAGGAGTTGTGTTCTTGATTTGATTCTCAGCTTGGTTGCTACTGGTGTTTAGCAGTGCTACAGATTTGTGTATATTAATTTTGTATCCTAAAACTTTACTGAATTCATTTATCAGATCTAGGAGCGTTTTTTCTTTTGCCTATCCCACCTAAAAACTATCAGTCAACTTTTAAAAAATGTTTCTCCATCCATCACGTTATTTTTATTCCTATTGTCACTGCCCTGGTCTAGGTGCTTTCCATTACATTCTTCGGCTATTGAATTACTTCCAAATAATTCTCCCTGGCTTCAGTTTTATTTTACTCCCCCATCAATCATCCCAATTTATCACAGTCAGAATGGACTTCCTAAAAATGGAAGAGTTTAAGACTTTACCACAAAGCTTTTCCAGTGCTTCACACACTGCATCTTCACAATAGAAACTATTCAACATATACTTGTAAAATAAAAAAAAAACATGTTATTCAGAATATCTACCATGGCACTTTTGATATGAGAGGCACTCAATACTTAGAATAAATTTTCTAATTGATGTTAATTTTTAATAGATCTTGAAGTAGAAGACCTGAAAATTGAGAAATATGAATATATTGCTCATAAAGAGGGTAATCAGATTTAGCTTCCAAAATGTATCTGAACAATGTTCCAGCAATGCTCCTGGGATGCTAAAAGGGTCCTTTTAGCAGCTTAAGTTCTAACTTCATCATTTTCAATTAGTTAATTATTTGTTTAGTTTCATCTAAGTGAAGTTTCCCATAGATCCAAATGTTTCATCCAAATTCCTGATATTTTTCTGTAAGATTTTAGGTATGTCAGTGTCATAGCCTTTGTTAAACAGAAATACACATGTATGCACACACACATATGGGCACACATACACACATACATTTAACAAATGAATTAATTTCAAAAACACAAAATCAAGCTTTATGCTCATTATAATATTTTATTTCTTAAGATGGATATTTTTTAAAATTCAAGGAGTAGAACTTCCTTGAGTAGTTTTACTTGCTTTCAGGGTAAATTAGAACAACTGAAATCCCCTCTTAGAATTCTAAACACCCTAAAGTCAAGCCATAGAGAAATGACTCTAAACAATTTTGTCTAGTAGACAATTTGATACCCAAAGGAAATTAGAAAGCCAATTACTCGAGTAATATAAACCCCTGATGTAAAGAAGAAAAATCCAAAAAAACTAGTCTCAAACAAAATAGAGGGAACAATAATACTACATAAAAAGGATGAAGGTGATGTTTTTTAATTTCTTTTCTTTCTTTGTGGTTCAAGCTATACCAGTCATGTATGATAGTTACATAATTTTATCTCTCTAATCAGCAATGGCCATTTTGCCAATGAGAATGATTTCAATACAAGGTCAAAAACAGTGTGAATGGTTCTATAAGAAAAAATTATTTGAAAAAAGTTCATTTAAGACCATTTACTATCACAGAGGCAGGAAACTGTTTCTATTATCCACTATTACTAGTGGATTCTATTACTGCTTTAAGTCCAAAGCACAGTTGCCAAGAATGATGTAAGTCATTAAGCTGCAAGCAGATACTAAGACTTGGAAGGTCCAGGGCATTGCACACCATTCCAGTATAATGCAGCCCATAACGTCTAGGCAATCAAAGGTCAAATGAAGAGAGCACAAGTCTACTATTATGGAAGATTATTTGGCACACACTGTCAATTTCACTGTCTTCCCTGGTGGTCAACAGTATTAACCTGAAATGCTATACATTTTATATAAAACTTGTCACAGGAAGCATGATCCCTTTAGATAAAACTTGAAAGTGAATTGCCTATAACATGAGTAACTTGTTATTGCATGCCAATTCACTCCTTTTGGATGACCATTAATGCCCTATTTTGAGTGAAAAGAGACCTAACAATTTCACTACTTCCAATTTTTACATCACCACACTCTGATATCTGGACAGTCAAATCAAAGAGTGAGAAAGCCCAGTCAGGAAGAAGCACAGCACCTAGCATCGTCTCCTCATGCACACAGCCAGAAGGAATGGAATACAAAAGAGAGAATCACATCTTATTATATATGAGCCAGAAAAATGCATATTTATTGCTCTAACTTTCAAAAGGAAATATTTTAAAATTGGAAAGATATAGACCTGTGAATATACTAAAATTCATCACATAATTTAATGGTTTTCCAATATCTTCAGTCTCTCCCTTTATAACAACTTCCTCTCCCATTATGCCTTCAAACTTGTTATTTAATACATTATTTTTTAATCAACTCATGCTACCAGTAGTACAAACCACTGTTCTCTCTGTTTCCAACACTCAAATTTCAGCTTCTTTTATACCTTCATCCCTTACTGTTCACTCTTGGAATTCCATGCTACAGTTGTCCCTAATTTGGGCCAATTTCCCAATGGGAACTATTCATTCATTCATTCATTCGTTCATTCATTCATTCATTTCATTCATTCCTGGACTTTGCAAATGCTGCTTCTCACTTGAAAAGCCTTCCTGTTTGACCTTATTATTTAGCTAACCCTTAATCTAATTACTTCCTCTTCCAGATCTATTGATCATCCAGTTAGGTGCAACTTCTGTATGCTCTTGTTGTACGTTATTCTTATTTCTATATTATCACGTTTTATGTTCTATTTTGTCACATTATTTGACTGAAGACTACACTCTCCTTAATGAAAGGGACTGTTTTTTACTTCTCTATCCCTGGCCTAGGCAGTCCCCGGCACACAACAGGTACTGAATAAAAAATTATTGAATAAATAAGTCCCAATAAATAAGGAGTATTTTAAAAAATTATTTAACTGTGCTTTTGATCCAGCAATTCATTCTCAAGGAATGAGGTAGCACATTAGACAACCAGGTGTGTGTTTTTATTTCTTTTCCAACATGGCAGAATGGAGGATTTTCAGCCTGCCTCAGCCACTTGGGAATAGCAAGATAGTGCATAAAGATCAACTCTGTGAGCTTTAAATCAAGAAGGAAAATGTGAACCCACTGGAATCATGAAGGACACCCAGATGCCAGGGAGGAGAACACTGACAAACAGCTGTTGTGACACCATCCAGCTCATAAAAGTAAGTTAAGCCCCGGGAAAAGCTACAGGCATTTACCCAGACCTGGGACCTTTTCAGGGATTGTTCAGGCATGCTGAAAATCCTCCATTCTGCCATGTTGGAAAAGAAACAAAAACACACACCTGGTTGTCTAATGTGCTACCTCATTCCTTGAGAATGAATTGCTGGATCAAAAGCACAGTTAAATAATTTTTTAAAATACTCCTTATTTATTGGGACTTATTTATTTAATAACTTTTTATTCAGTACCTGTTGTGTGCCGGGGACTGCCTAGGCCAGGGATAGAGAAGTAAAAAACAGTCCCTTTCATTAAGGAGAGTGTAGTCTTCAGTCAAATAATGTGACAAAATAGAACATAAAACGTGATAATATAGAAATAAGAATAACGTACAACAAAAGCATACAGAAGTTGCACCTAATTGGATGATCAATAGATCTGGAAGAGGAAGTAATTAGATTAAGGGTTAGCTAAATAATAAGGTCAAACAGGAAGGCTTTTCAAGTGAGAAGCAGCATTTGCAAAGTCCAGGAATGAATGAAATGAATGAATGAATGAACGAATGAATGGTTCCCATTGGGAAATTGGCCTAAATCGGGGACAACTGGAGCATGGAGCTCCAAGAGTGAACAGTAATGGGACCTAGGCATTGAAGGAACATACCTCAAAATAATAAAAGTCATTGACGACAGACACACAGCCAATATCCTGCTAAACAGGTAAAAGCTGGAAGCATGGCCCTTGAGAACTGGAACAAGACAAGGATGCCTATTCTCATCTCTCCTATTCAGCATAGTACTGGAAGTCCTAGCCAGAGCAATTGGGCAAGAGAAAAAACTAAAAGGCATCCAAATAGGAAAAAAAGAAGTCAAACTATCTCTCTTCAATGACAATATGAGTCTATACTAAGAAAAGCCCATAGTCTCCATCCAAAGACTGATAGATCTAGTAAACAACTTCAGCAAAGTTTCAGAATACAAAATCAATGTACAAAAATCAGTGGCATTTCTATACACCAATAATTTTCAAGCTGAGAGCCAAATCAAGAACACAATCCCAGTTACAATAGTCACACACAAAAATAAAATACATCAAAATACATCCAACCCAAGGAGGTGAAAGATCTCTACAAGGAGAACTCCAAAACACTGCTCAAAGAAATCATCATACACAGGCCGAGTGTGGTGGCCCACAACTGTAATCCTAGCACTTTGAGAGGCTGAGGTGGGTGGATTGCTTGAGGCCAGGAATTGAAAAACCAGCGTGGCCAAAATGGTGAATCCCCATCTCTACCAAAAGTACAAAAAATTAGCCAGACGTGGTGGTAGGCACCTGTAATCCCAGCTACTTGGGAGACTGAGACAGGAGAATTGCTTGAATTGGAGGTGGAGGTTGCAGTGAGTAGAGATCACGCCACAGCACTCCAGCCCGGGCAACAAGAGTGAAACTCTGTCTCAAAAAAAAGGGGGGGGAATTATCATAGACAACAAAAATAAACGGAAAAACATTCCATGCTCATGTATTGTAAGAATCAATATCATTAAAATGGCCATATTGCCCAAAACAATTTACAGATTCAATGCTATTCCCATCAAACTACCAACGTCAATTTTCACAAAATTAGAAAAAAACTGTTCTATTAATAAATTTCATGTGTGGAACCACAGAATAGCCCAAATAGCAAAAACAATTCTAAGCAAATAGAACAAAGTTGGAGGTATCACATTACCTGACTTCAATCTATACTATGAGGTTACATTGACCAAAATAGCATGAAACTGGTAAAGAAACAGACGCATAGACCAATGAAACATAATACAGAACCCAAATATAAAGGCACACATCTACAACCATGTGATATTTGACAAAGTCAACAATGAGGAAAGATATCCACTAAATAAATGATGCTGAGATAGCTGGCTACATTCATTCAAAACCATGAAACTAGACCCCTACCTTTCATCATATACAAAAATTAACTCAAGATGGATTAAAGATTTAAATTCACACGATAAGATCCTAGGAAAAAAAAAAAAACAAAAACCTAGGAAACATTATTCTGGACCTGGGCCTTGGCAAATAATTTGTGACTCAGTCCCCAAAAGCAATTGCAACAAAACAAAATCAACAAGTGGGACCTAATTAAACTAAAGAGCTTCTGCACAGCACAAGAAACTATCAACAGCATAAACAGACAACCTACAGAATGGAAGAATATATTTGCAAACTATGCACTTTCTCTTTCATGGAAAATTAAAGTATAAATTTTATTATGACCTTAATTATGTTAAATTATATGTTTATATGAAAGATTTACCTTAAAATGTTTTCTAAAAG
>NW_016819410.1:1832604-1837367 GCF_001698545.2 Rhinopithecus bieti | reverse complement strand
TAACACAAAACTTTATAATTTAAAGTAAAGCATAAATTTCTCATTCTTTTCTTTTAACGATATGATCAGAAAGCAAAGATTTTCTATGTTCTTACAGATCTGCTTCCTAACCATATTAGGAAAGAGAAAAAAAAGTGAAGAAAAAAGCAAAAAAAAAAAAATTGAAGAAAGGATAAGACAAAAATAAGGCTGACATATAAAGATAGAACAAGTGCTTTCGAGTTTATTCAATCTCATTCCTCTTTGAAAACCTATCGAAAAATATGGATCATCACCAGAAAAGAAAAATGTTTGTTCACACAGCATCTGCAAACTGTAGTAAGTTTATAGATTCCATGAAACACATGCATACTATTAAAGAAAAAATTATTCAATTACACTTGACAAAGTATAGTAAGGAAGAATTTATTTAAGGCCATTGGAATAGGTATAGAAACCTCTGCAATGAGATTTTTCATCAGAGAGAGATACTGGGTTTGACTTCAAATACAGCACGAGCAAGTGAAAATGTATAAACAAGAATTAAGGCAGGTATAAGTTGATGGAAAATTACTAAAAGGAAACATCAGGGAGAAGGGAGATTCTGGCTAACCTGACCTAACAGAATTCTTGCTGAAAACAGGCCAGGGTGATAAGATACCACCTGAGGGATGGTAGAGGAAGGAACCCGACCAGATATTTGGGGTGATCAGATATTGAGGGTGGGAGGTTCTTGCTAAAATGACTTGGCAAGCTTTTTGCAAAAACTGGATTTTACAAGTAAGTGCACAGATTGGTTTATAAGGTTCAGGAGCCTGAATAAAATTTGGTAAAGCACAGAATCTGTGTCAATACATCAGAACAACAACAACAACCAAAGATCTAAAGGACAAAAGAATTGATAACTACACACAGTTAGACACAAAAATAAGAGGAAACAGAACACAGTTGCAGATTGCCTGTAACAAATCTTTCTTGTATCCTTTAATTATAGTTACTACCAATAGATTTTTAAACCAAGAAAGTCTTTACAACTTCAGACAGGAGTAGGAAGTAACATTTCTTTCTACCTGCCTAGGAAGAATATTTAAAAACAAACAAAAAAAGTGAACTCCAGATTTGGATGTAAAAATGCTGATGTGAATACCTGTGCCTATGCCTTAATATTTACAAAAGATAAGAAGACAGTTATTTCATAACAGGTGAAGTACTTTGAACGGAAGGTCTTAAAGTCAAGCATTGTGATTTTGGAAGCCTGGTTCCCTTAATTTGGTGCTAAAAACTTTGGAAGGGTGGGAGGTAAAGAAAACGTAGAGAAACGAAGGAAAATGCTTTCATCAAAATTTAATATTTTTAAGTTAAAAGAGAAACTAGAGAATTTTGCAGAATGACAGCTGAGGACTAACTTAAATCATTTATATCTGAAAAGCAGTTTGCCAATCTTTACTTATGCTGTAACTCAAAAAACTAAAAGTTTGTTATATAACCAACTTTATATAGTGAGGTAGAGTTTGTTATTTTGTCTGTAACTCATCTGTTCTTCCTACTGTGTCCCCCACTATTTGTATAAGTAAATACCCAATCTAATCTAAAGTTTAGTCTCCAAAAAAGAAACCTTCAGGGTATGTTTGGTTTCTGAGATAAAAATTCTGTCACAGATAACTTTCCTCCAGTGGCTTCTCTCCTTAGGATGGAAGCAGTAGTGCTGCTCACAGGCTCTAGACTAGAAACAGAGGCAAACAACTTAGGGTTTTTGAATGCGAATTCCTTGACAATCCCGGTCTCCGGTATATAAGTCTGCCCTTGGCAAGCTTTTGGGTCATTCTTCTTGAGTTGAAGCCATGTTTCTGCTTGGAGTCCAGGCCTAGAAGGTCTTGCTGTATTTCCCACTAATACTACAGATACTTACAAGGTCTGACTTTGATTCTACTGCTTCCTGGAACAGATAATCCATCTGTGGCCTAAACAGCCACACTATTAGTCCAGTGCTTTCTGTCAAGTTCTTTCTGTCAAATGCTTTCTCTTAGGCATATTATCGGGGATGTGGTAATGTCCCCAGCTGGTATGAGTCATTCTGCGGGGTCAAATCCAGCTTCCTCCTGGCGTCTCAAACAGAAGTATGATGAGGACTCCTCTCTGCACTTCGTGATACTCTCATTTATTGGACACACTATCTCTCCAAGTTGAAGTGTGAGGAACAGAAGTTGAGACCCCTGCATTTGATCACTTCACACATCACTTTCTGTTTCTCCTTCCTACAATCCATCAAGAGGTAGAAAGGGGAGAGTTTTCCCCTTTTCTTCTCCCCTTCTATCTCCCTAGATTTCCCCTGCTTAGAAGTCCAGTGATCTAGCCTGGTGAGCAATATTTCTCCAAAGAGGCATAAACTCAACCTTCAGCAAACAATAACCTGGCTTGCAAAGGGAAAGTATAGATGCAAAAGCTCTCCTTTTAAATTTCAGAATCTGAAGCCTCTTTGTGTATTCATGGATTCCTAGGAGGACAAGAGTGAATAAAGGCTCAGAAGGTCAAAAAGACAATCACATTTTTAAAATTAAGCTCTTAACATTGTTCTATTTGTTCTCTATCCTATGTCAACTCTTCTTGTCCCCCTACATAAAGCAATTAAGCACCCCTTAACAGCAAACATTATAGGAAACATTAACAAAAGGCTATAGATAGAAATGATATCAACACCTGCCTCCTTCTCTACTTTCCTCACTTCAGTGCATGGTAGGATGGCTGCAATCCACAGCTAAAGCAAAGTTCATTGTTTTTCCTCAACCAGAGTGCAGCTTCCAACACCTATATTTGGATGCTGGAGGTGAGATTCAGTGGAATTGTGTTGAGTCTCAGGGCATCACCTTGACTGGTAGCAGGAGAGTGACTAACACTATTTGAATTAGTTCAGCCAATGTACAAAATTATATAGGTCCTCTCTCAATGTTTGTCAATCAGACAGCAGAACCAGTTTTTATAGTTCTGTTTCTCTCAAGGCTCTTAGATTTCCTTCTGAGATTGAAGAAGAGGAGACACAGGTTGTCTATTAGCTCAACTACACTATTTTTTTTTTTTTTTTGAGACGGAGTCTTGCTCTGTCACCCAGGCTGGAGTGCAGTGGTGTGATCTCCACTCACTGCAAGCTCTGCCTCCCGGGTTCATGCCATTCTCCTGCCTCAGCCTCCCGTGTAGCTGGGACTACAGGCACCCGCCACCGCGCCTGGCTAATTTTGTATTTTAGTAGAGACGGGGTTTCAGCATGTTAGCCAGGATGGTCTCGATCTCCTGACCTCGTGATCTGCCCGTCTCGGCCTCCCAAAGTGCTGGGATTACAGGCGTGAGCCACCGCGCCCGGCAACTACACTATTTTTACTTTAAATGGCAAGTTTAACAAATCAGAATATTCTGCTTGAATCCTGTCTACCAATACTAGGTTGTCTTTAATTCATGAGTATATGTGCTATCTAAATTTTGAACAGTAGCATGGCCTTGCCTCTTTTTTTCTAAGCTCTAGAACACGGGTGTCCAATCTTGTTTTTGTTTTGTTTTTTTTGTTTTGTTTTTTGGTTTTGTTTGTTTGTTTGTTTTAAGACGGAGTCTCGCTCTGTCGCCAGGCTGGAGTGCAGTGGCGCAATCTTGGCTCACTGCAACCTCTACCTCCTGGGTTCAAGCAATTCTCCAGCCTCCCAAGTAGCTGGGACTACAGGTGTGCACCACCAAGCCCATCTAATTTTTGTGTTTTTAGTAGAGATGGGGTGTCACCATGTTGGCCAGGATGGTCTCGATCTCTTGACCTTGTGATCCAACTGCTTCGGTCTCCCAAAGTGTTGGGATTACAGGCATGAGCCATCGCGCCCAGCCTGGAGTGTCTAATCTTTTGGCCTCCTTGGGCCATATTGGAAGAATAATAATTTTCTTGGGTCACACATACAATACACTAACACTAACAATAACTGATACACGAAAAAGAAAGAGAATATCATAATGTTTTAAGGAAGATTATGAATTTGTGTTGGGCTGTATTCAAAGCTGCCCTGGGCTGCATGCGACCCATGTGATTTGGACAAGGTTGCCCTAGAGGAAAATTCCCATACACAAATGAAACTCTTATTTTTCCTTTTTCATCGCAACTCCCAAGTTGGGAGTCTTTAGAAATTAAAGATGGTAAAGAGATTGATGGTGGGAAGCAGCAGAAAAGATGGCAAAGTCCAAGTCTAATTTTCTAACCACCTTGGAAAAACCAGATGTTCTATGAGGGATGACATTTGAGAGCATAGTGAGAATTAAATAATGGTTTGCAGCTGTGGAGGATTGGGGTTCCTGGATGTTCCTATATATAGTGAATAGTGAATTGAAAGAAGTTTATCCCTGGTCAGAGTATACTGGAAAGCACTTCCAGTGGATATTTGGAGAAAAGAGATCCAATCTGCTAGGACAGGGTTTGCAAAGTGATCGTCATGCCAAGAGGTTTGCTCCACAGTAATCACAACAGGGCTGTCACATGGTCAGGCAAGTTGCCAATGCTTCTGTAGAAGTTGTCAAAACATTTCAGCTTCTTGACAACTTTCTCACTAAATCCTTGTGAGAATTAGTGCAAAATATTATTTCACAAGAGTTCTGAAAACCCAAAATACTTCAATGGCAAATTTTACTTTATGTTCTAAGCATTCCCCACTGAGGTTCATTGAAGGTGCATACAGAGGTTTGTTCATCTCTGGCCAACCCCAAGTGTTACACTGGAAGGAAGGAAGGAAGGAAGGAAGGAAGGAAGGAAGGAAGGAAGG
>NW_016819410.1:1801975-1832213 GCF_001698545.2 Rhinopithecus bieti | reverse complement strand
GGAGAAAAGGAGGGAGGGAGGGAGGGAGGGAAAGGGAAAAGGAAGGGGGGAAGGGGAAGGGGAGGGAGGAGAGGGAGGATGAGCATGCAATGTTAGACAGACATAGCACTGCCCTTTTCTTGACTGATATAAAATATAATAATAAATCATATCAATCACTAACAGAGAACTCCTTAAGGAGTAAATGATGGAAAGATGAAACAAAATAAGTATCTTTGAAGCTAGAAGTATTCTGAATATTTGAGAAGGACTGGGTCTGGACATGAAGAAAATCCTTGGATGGCTGTACATTTGACCATGGCAGGCCAATCTCTCTTCACCGAGGAGTCACAAGGGTCTTTAGTGCCCATACAGGATGAGAAGAGTCCAAATATTCAACATGAACCTCAGACACTATGGCTCTGGGAGTCTCACTAATTCACAGCTAATATTGCAAAAGCCGATGCTACAACACAAAGAGCTTGGTACTCTGCAGGGTGTGGGTGTGCACAGGCACCATGAGTTCACGTAAGTATACATAAGCAGAAGGATCCATCTTGTTTTGTCACCTTTTGTGTATGATACTTAGTAACTTTGGATAGCTCTCTCCTAATTACAAAAATAGAAAAATGATTAAGCAATTTTGGAAAAGTACACAAAAATCACATTAAAAAAGAAACAAAAATCACTTATAATGCCACAAACAAGAATATTTAGTATTACTATTGTGGTATATATCTTCGAAGATTTGTTGCACTGGGATTATACTATGCATAATATTTTATACACTATTCATATATTAATGTGCCCTGGATGTTATTATATGTTATGAAGTATATATTTCCTTTTGCCATGAGTCATTAATGCCTACAAGTATTCCCATCATATAGATATAAGGTTTTTAATAATATCTTATGGCTGTAAATATGGGTTACTTTTGTTTTATGTTTGCTGTTAAGTATTAATTCTCTAAATTCATACTCATGGTTATTTCCTTAGGGTAAATTCTGGAAGAAAATTACTAGATCAAAAAACATTATCATATAAAATATTTTTATTTATTCACAGATTGTTCTACGCATATGTCACCTCAATTTTTCTTCCCATTTAATTAATTAATTAATTAATTTCAGAGAAAGAGTCTCATTCTGTCATCCTGGCTGGAGTGCAGGGGTGGCCTCAAGCAATTCTCTCACCTCAACCTCTCAGTAGCTGGGATTACAGGTGGGAACCACCAGTCCCTCTTTAATGTTTAAGTCTTATTTACCTAACTGTTTCCAACACTGCTTATCCTTTTTTCCTCAAGATTTCACATTTTAAAGTGTAAAATATATGTATTTATATTTTTTTTTCTTCACTCAATTGTGAGATTAATCAACTCACATTCTTTTTTTTTAAATTTTGTATTGTTTTATTGGTTTATGTCCTAACTACTTTTGGTATATTTTTTATATTAATTGTTTCATTATTTTCTGTATGGCCTCTTTATTTAAAAGAATATTCACTCTTTTAGGTTTGGGGAAAAGCTGTATTAAGAACATTTAATATGAGATATATCCTTTCAATAATTTTAAGTGTACAATACAATATTGTTAACTATAGATGTAATGTTATATAACAGACCTCTCAATCTTTTAATCTTGTATAACTGAAATTTAAGCTTTTAAACTTTCATTTATGATATGTTGAGATATGAAAGTTTTGCATTTTTATGTAGGCAAATGTACCAGTTACCGTTGTTTTGGCTTATTATAAGTTATGATTTAAGGTAAAGATCTAGTTTATTAATAGGTAATAATGTTTGCAGCATTTCTGTTTAAACTGTGATTTTACTACTGGTTTGAAACTTTATCATATACCAAATTCTGATGGCAATGAAGCCTGTTTCTGACATTTTTATATAGTCCCATTAATTTGACTGTTGGGATTCGGTGATAGTGGCATTCTGTTTTGATTATGATGGCACTATTTTATTTTATTTCTATCTATTTTTTATTTATTTATTTTTGAAACAGTCTTATTCTATCACTTAGGCTGGAGTGCAGTGGCACAATCTTGAATCACTGCAATCTCTCCCTCCTTGGCTCAAGTGATTCTTCTGCCTCAGCCTTCAGAGTAGCTGGGACTACAGGCACCTGCTACCACACTGGCTAATTTTTGTATTTTTAGTAGAGACGGGAATTCACCATATTGGCCAGATGAGTCACAAACTCATCACATCAAGTGATCCACCCACCTTGGCCTTCCTAAGTGCTGGGATTACAAGCAAGAGCCACCGTTTCCAGCCTTGACACTATTTTAATATTAAGTGCTGGTGCCCCCATGTCTTTCTCTTCTTTCATAAAAAGAAATGTATATCATTCACACTTATTTTTTGATCTTCCATTAAACTTCTGTATGACTTGAAGTTCCAAAAAAGTTATTGGGAGGTATGTAATAAAATCGAATTACATTTTTTAATTAATAGAATAAAACTGACATTTTTACAATATTCATACCTATCCTGGAATCCTACGTGTTATTTAATCAAGCCTTTATTATGTCTCAAATTAACTGTATTAGCTTTATTTATATAGCTCCTAAACACTTCTTGCTCATTTTTATTAGTCCTTGACTAATATGGTTTGGCTGTGTCCTCACCCAACTCTCATCTCAAATTATAATCCCTGTGTGTCCAGGGAGGGACCTGGTGGGCTGTGATTTGGTCATGTGGGTGGTTCCCCCATGTTGTTCTCATGATAGTAAATGAGTTCTCATGAGATCTGATGGTTTAAAAGTGGCACTTCCCCCTTCACTCTCCCTCTCTCTCTCACTCTCTCCTGCTGCCATGTAAGATGTGCCTTGCTTCTCCTTCACCTTCCGCCATGATTGTAAGTTTCCTGGGGCCTCCCCAGCCATGTGAATCTGTGATTCAATTAAACCTCTTTTCTTCATAAATTACCCAGTCTCAGGTAGTATCCTTATAGCAGTGTGAGAAAAGACTAATACACTGATCATCAAGAAAATGTTTTTGATAGCTTTCCATGAACAGACAATGTGTTACTTTATTCCTGGATAGTTTAAAATTTTGCTGCCAATGTGAATGAAAACTATTGTATGAAGAATGATTGCTGATAAATAACATAGCTCTTTATTTTTTCATATATATTTTATAAATATTCAATGTCTTGCTAATTCTAATCATTCCGAGTTATTTATACTTACCTAGACGAAGAATCACATTATCTACAAATAATGACAATTTTGCACCATCCATTTCAGTGTTTTTACTTCAAATTAGTTTCTTTACAATATTTGGTTACAAAACCCATAATAGAATTAAGAAGTACATATTAGTAAGCCTAGAATTAACCATAACTATTTCTAGACCTAAAACCCACTTTTGTTCCTCATTTTGTGATGTGTTTTCTCTATTTTAATTGATTTTTAATTATGAAGCTTTGCCTATTTTGTTAGATTTTGTTTATAAAAGCAATTTTTGATATTAATCTATCACTTATATGTATGTTTGTCACGTTACTCAATTCTGCCTTTACCTTACTATTTATTTATGCCAATGTTCTTCCTAATTTTGATTTTCTGAGTATTTCAAAAAATATTTTGAATAGAACAATAAATTAGCAGCCTGCTTGGTGCAAACAACTTTATCAAGTTCCTTTCTGTGCTGGACATTACACTGGTAGCTCTCAATGAATCACACCTCCCCATATTCATGTCTTGGGTAGTTCTCTTCCATATTAATTCTAGGCTTGGACAGAGGGCTTGCCTTGGCCATGCATGACCAGATATGCAGTCAGCAGAGGATTGGTAAGGACTTGGAGGTTATTCTCTTGGAAGCCAGTCTCGATGTTGTAAAGAATTGTAGGCTCTTTTCTTGCAGATAAAGTGTATGTGGAAAGACCCTGGAGGATAAGATGCCACATGGAGAACCAAGGTGCCCTGGCCAAGCTCCTGGCCTTACACAACTAAGTGAACCCCAGATGGTAAGATGTCAAGACAGAAAACAAGCAATAACCTACAGCATCATGAGAAATAATAAATATCATTTTTATACCACTGAGTCTTGGAAATGTTTGCTATGCAACAATAGAAAACTGAGAAGTTTTCTGTTTAAACTTGGTTTCATTAAATGATTTTTCTATTTAACCAAGTTTCAGAGAAAGCTATTGAGCAGAAAGATATTTAATTCCCCATGTATCAAATATGCTAACCCACAAATAAGGCAGGAATGGCTCTAACCAAATGTGGATTCAAATAACATTCAATTCTCTTTTTTCCCCAACAATAATGAATTATTGCATCATTTCAGTATCCTTTTTTTAGTGCTTCAATAGAAACATAGGGGATGATTTATCAGCTATGAACAGTCTCAAAGTTCTTGTATGTCATTTCTAAATCAAATCTGCTTTTGAAAATTCAAGCTGTCACATGTAAACTTTGACCGATGGTGGTTAATTCATTATGACTTACAAACTTTTTAAATAAATAAAAAATGTGTGTGTGTATCTTCTTCTCAGAAAAATATAACTACATGAAGAAACAAATGATCACATACAATTTCAGCAGCTTCATGAATCACCCGAAGCAAATTCATGGACTTATTAAGGATAATATGTAGTAAATTTGGAACATATTTTAGTCAACTAATCTGTTCTAAGATAAAAACTTCTGGGGAAAAATAAAAATAAATAAAATAAATAAAACAGAGCTGCCATAGTTGAAGCAAAAGCAGAGCTTGAAAACCCACCCTTTGCCTCCAGCCCTTCTTTTACCAGCCCTCACACCACACCTCTCCACAGAATAGCTTGTTAATCACTGCTTTAAAATGACATGATAAATTTATTCACATATAAGAAAAAGAAAGACAAAGTGAGGGAACTGGAGTCAGAAAAATGCTAACCGAAGCCAAGAGTAGATATATAACACCAACAAAGAAAGATGGGATTCATGCAAGTAAGGTACAAGAAAACAACAGATGAATCAATACGGATGGAGGTTCAACACGAGACAGCGAATGATCTGCTGCTTTGAAATAAGTTGGATGACCATATATCCCAGTGTGTCGAGAACAGACCAGGTTTATGCCTGTGGCCCAATTGTAATAATTAAAAGCTCTCCCTTTTACTCTCAAAAAGATCCCAGTTGCAGAAGATAAAGTACATGTTCATCCAAAGAGGGCCCCAGTTCTCACCACGTTTGTTTGTGGGCACAGCACTACTGAGATGTCCTTGTTTATCCTAAAGTAGGGACTTTCCATCTTAATTAGTCCCTGCAGTACCAGCAACCCAAGAAAAGAGCTACCAGTGTGATGAATACATGTTACTTAAATAAGCCAAAAAAAAAAAAATTATTAAATCAAGAGAAGAATTCTTGTCAAATTGACAAAGTTTTCAAAAATTATTGCTTTCTCAATGTTAGATTACCACAGCAGTTCAATGGAAATGCTTTACCTTAGGTAGAGGAAAAAACAAATCATGTTTCACATTCAACTTTTCCTCCACACAAGTGGATTGAAAGTTCTAAAGCCTTAAAATATTTCACCATTTTAAGTTCCATCCTATAGGATTATATCTTCACACTTTGGTTCCTTTTTCAATTAATGGTCCATTTGTGGAATGCATATGTAGTTATTTCAGTTCTATATGGCTCATTAGAGAGCCTTCTCAGTGACATGTTTCATTCCTCTTGGTCTAATATGAATGTATTCACTAGGAATATACTATAAAATAACTAATAAAGCAATTTTTGAACATTTAAGAAGAAGTAATAAAGCACAACTTATCTTCCTTAAAAATAATTTAATCTGTTGTGGCTGTTTTAAAGATTTGAAATCAGGAGAAAATTCCTTTACAAGCAGTTTTTATTATAACCTGAAACCTGACATCTCATTCAAATGTGCATATTAATGTATAATATACATCAGAGTGACTCCAGTGGGGAGAATAAATGTGTTAGATCGTGCAAGTATAAAGAATGTAAGAATAAACATGAAAACTGTCAGTGGGTCAGATAAGAGGAACCTCCATTCTATTTATCCTTTCCTGAGCAATTTCCAAGTTTGCATAAAACCATGGTCCCATTTAAATAGTGGAGCTAATTGTGATTTAGTCTGACTTGTGGATAAAATCCTTTGTAAATATGTTGCTCTTGCTCTTCTATTCAATTATGTTTTACTTGTCCTTTTCTATTGTTTCAAGGAGGGTCCAGATTGCACCTTTGTGATTAAGAAGCAATTTCTTCAGCAAAACTCTCCTACTTCAGAAATCGTGACAGTTTTACATTGAGAAACAAAACCCTGAATTTTCATTGGCAAGAAAACTGAAAGTTTTCTGTAAGAATGTGAGTTACTGCTAATATTATCAACTATTCCTATAGAATATATCAGAAATAATTCGTAAAATATTAAATGAAAAAGTTTACAAGTCAAAAAATAGATTTTTTTCTCTTCTGCTGACTTAAAAGGAAATCAACAGTAATTAACAAGAAAATATTGAATAAAAAATATTCTAGATGCAACCTATAAATGGGAATCATAATATGACTTACATGAAAAGCAAGACTAAGTGCTTTGTTCATTGATACATTGTGAGACTTCATTTGATCACCAGCATGATGACTTACAAGGACATACTTCAACTGTTCACTAAGCTCTAGAGCTCCCCTTCACTGCTTTAGACCAAAAACCATATGGGCAACAGTAAATAAAGCCTTCACTTGCAATGCTAACAATCTTTGAAGTAACACCCTTTTCAATTTTTCCCTTACTGGTATATTTCCACTGAGCATACATTTCCACTTTACATACATTTAAATGAATATTTGAGTATTGATGGCTCTCTTATTTTCAATATTGCTCAACTCATATGTAATTGAAAGACACCAGACATGCAAAAAAATATTATTTTAGCCATATATTATGATTATAACTGTAATAACAAAATCTCAAAACATAGTAAGAGTTCTATGCTTTTTATAAAATATACATCCAAACTCAGACTTCAAAAGGACTGAAATAGAGTCTAAATAAAAGACATAAAACATTTTCATAAGGAACATTTAAGTTTGGTTAAATGAGATTAGGTCTCTAATTGTCAGAATGGTGAGTTATAAAGTCCATATAACAGGGAGGCAAATCAGCCATTTAAGACCTTTCTCGGTCTTTCCAGTCTCTAAGCTAGTGAGTTCTTTCTGTCTCACCTCTCCCATCTCTTCCTTCAGCTATTTACAGTAGGCACCCAGCCTTAAACAGTCTGGCCTGTTATGAATAAATCATAATCCCAGAAATGCATTACATGACTCTTGTATGGAATCATACTTATTAAATATTTAAGATGTTTATATTCTTTTCTAGAAAGAAGGCCAATTCATGGATACAAGAGTTGAATTACTTCTTGAAATGGGATCACTCCTATCATTAGCCACCTGAGACAACTCAAATGCAGTGGAAAGGGCCTTTGTTAAAATGTTAAGATAATGCATACTACGTTACTTTGCTTGTAGAAACAGAAAGAGAGTGGCAAAAAATAAAAAGGAAAAGAGGCAAAGAAAAGAAAAGGATAGGCAATGAAAGAAAAAAAGTAAGGAAAGAAAAGAAAAGGGAAAGGAAAGAAAGAAAAAAGGGAAAGCAAAGAAAAAAGGGAAAGAAAAAAGAAGAAAAGAATGGGAGAGAAAAAAGGAAAGTAAAGTAAAGCAAAGCAAAGTGAAGGGGACATGGGGGAGGGGTGATAAAAAAGAAAACAGAAAGAAAAGTGAAGGGAGGTGATGGGAGGGAAGGGTAGGGAAGGGAAAGGAAGAGAGAGAAAGAAAGGGGTTGGAAGAGATGGGATGACGAATTTGGCTTTGGAGTGGAACAAACAGGATACCTCATGTGACTTCATTGTGTGACGTCTCAAAGCTTCCTTTTTATATAAAATGTGCCTACCAGATGGGTATATAGCTACTAATAACCAAATTTACCCTAGTTACTAATATTAAATGAGGTAATACAAGTGTGATATTTAACACTGATCCCACCAGAGAAAATCTCAAGGTGATTCTATTTAAGTGTCCCAAGTAGAGAGATGTGGCTAGGGAGCACAGGTTTGAACTCTAACATTTTTTACTTACAAATGTCATGGAGATTTGCACCAGGCAGAGTCCAGGAGGGCAAGAATAAATACTCAAATAGGAGCAAAGCAAATCTTAGGGCAAGGTCAGTTATGTTTCCTACTGGGCAAAAACTCCATAGGACCCTGAAGGATGAAGAAGTGAGGTCCTTATAAGACACTTACAGGAGGAACTGCTAGGACAGATTCTAGGTGGATACAGTCCATGCAAGGTGTGCCCAACTGAAGGTGGGGCAGTCTGCAATGGCTCAGTTCCTGTGTGGACCAGGAAACACAACAATGACTCTGTACTGATCATTTGCGAGTTCTCACATTTGGTTCTTCCCAGACACCAGCTTTTCCTTCCTTGGAAAAACTTTCCTGAGATCAGCTATTAGAGCATATGCTCTTTCTGAAAACTGTCTTTTTTATCTCTCCTTTTTATTTCTTCTCATCCTCAAGTCTTCTTTTTTATTTCTTTTTAAGTTCAGGGTTTATTTCAGACACAGCTGGTACATGTGCAAGTTTATTACATGGGAATATTGTGTGATGCTGAGGTTTGGGATATGGGTCCATCACCCAAGTAGTAAGCTTAGCACCCAGTAGGTAGTTTGACAAGCCATGCTCCCCTCCCTCCCTCTCCCTTTTAGTAGTCCACAGTGTCCATGTGTGCTGTTGTTCCCATGTTCAGGTCCATGTGTGTTCATTGTTCAGTTCCCACTTATAAGTGAGAACAAACGTTATTTGGTTTTCTGTTCCTGCATTAATTCACTTAGAATTATGGCCTTCGACTGCATCCATGTTGCAGCAAAGAACATGATTTCATTCTCTTTTATGGCTACATAGTATTCAATGGCATATACATATCACATTTTCTTTAGCAAATCTCTCATTGACAGGCACCAGGGTTAATTCCACGTCTTTGCTATTGGGCATAGCAAATAGTGCTGTGATGAACAGATGAGTGCACGTGTCTTTTTAGTAAAATAATTTCTTTTCCTTTGGCTATATATCCAGGGATGAGGATTGCTGGGTCAAATGGTAGCTCTGCTTCCTTCTATATGTATATGTGAGAAAATATTTTCCTCTGCCAAAGAAATGCACTATCTTCTGTCTCTTCAGAAAACCTCTTCTCTTTTCTAATATCTAAGCAAACCCTTTTCTCTTCTTATATCTTTTAATGATAGTGATTAGTGGCCTTTAAAAATTCAGGATGTAAACAAAGGAAAATACATTTCCTTTTGGCTTAATCTTCAAATCCAACTAGATAGTGAGGTGAAGAAATCATATTATTTTAACGCAATCAAAAATCAAAGATGGGAAGAAAAAAATTAAACACCTATAACCTGCTACTTATTTAGAGAAATCTCCATGGTACCTGTAAATTTATTAAGCATTCAAAAAATATTAAAATATTAGGTAATAATTCCATGTTTGTGAACTCAAGCTTTGTTTCACTGGGCTGTCATGTAGCAAAGAGTAGTGCTTAAAGATTTGAAGAGTAAGCCTTGGGTAAGTGACCAAAATTAATTTCAGATTGCTATTGTTCATAAGTAAATACATGTTTCTCTGTATGTTTGCATATCTTTTATCTCTCCATCTGTTCCATATCCGCTGTAACAAAGTGAACCGCACTTCAAACATTACAGTCTAATTGTGAGAACTAAAAGTGTCCTTGAGTCCTCCACATAGAGTGGTAGAGACAATGACAGTTAAGGAGTTTAAAACCTGCAGAGGGCAAATTAAACATAGCAGCCTCAGGTAGGGACTGCTAGAGTCCCTCTAACCTGCGCTTTGACTATATGCATTTGTTTCTCAGCCAAAATCAAAGAGATGACACTAATACAACTTACCAAAGTCTTTGATAAGGTTTGGCAGTGTTCCCACCCAAATCTCATCTTGAATTGTAGCTCCCATAATTCCTATGTGTTGTGGTAGATACTGGTGGGAGATAATTGAATCATGGGGTCGGTTTCCCCTATACTGTTCTCCTGGTAGTGAGTAAGTCTCATGAGATCTGACGGTTTTATAAGAGGAAACCCCTTTCACTTGGCTCTCATTCTTTCTTGTCTGCCACAATGTAAGAAGTGCCTTTCACCTTCTGCCATGATTGTGAGGCCTCCCCACCATGTGGAACTGTGAATCCATTAAACATCTTTTTCTTTATAAATTACTCAGTCTCAGGTATGTCTTTATCAGCAGTGCGAAAACGTACTAATACAGCCTTGCACCAACAAATGGCAAGTTTTGAGAAAAACTTTGTGTCTCCCAGATACTATTCCTCTAAATATCTAAACCCATTTGTATGGGGAAGGCATCACTTACTTGATTCCTACTTTCTGTGCCTCTTAGATTTTCAAGGCCTTTGTGTGTGTGTGTGTGTGTGTGTGTGTGTGTGTGTGTGTGTGTGACCCTCAGAGGCTTGGACTGCTAATGTGCTGTGTCTCTACTAGCAGCTGAAGCCAATTTGCTGTAAATTTCATTTCTCCTACCATATCATCGTAGATGAATTTTCCCAGATTTAAAAAGCTTCCTCATCTTACAAAACTGCATTATTTTCCATCCCACCTATTGTATCCCTCTGGAATGCCAATATCCAGAAGAAAAGAACTAGATTTGAGAAACCACTGACAACTTGGTCTATGAAAATTTTGGCTGATGAAGAATCCTGCTTCTCCCTATCTCGCTTATATAACTTCTGTTGCTTTCCATTAACTCTCATTCCTTACTTAGTCCACATTTGCTTCCACAACAGGAGTTAATCCTGACATAAATGTCTCACTAATAAAAGAGATGTGACAGAGCTGACAGTTCTTTGGTTTATATTTACGCTTTTGTCTCTCAAGTGGTTTAGCTGTGTCTCAAAATACTTCTCCAAAACCTAAAACTAACACCTATAGTCTGAATGCCTGGGACACTTGAAAAATACATGAAAATTAAAATCCAAAATATATGATTCATAGATTAATGCTTACCTAGTTTTCCATATCAACTTATTACAAATATTTTATTGACTTATTTTTCTTTAACAATTTATTAATGAAAATATTCCCTTTTTATTCACCATGAATCCTACTTTTGTATAAGCTCTCTCTCCTACATTTTAACAGCGTTCCCTTGGCTTCAGGAACCTGTGGCTTTATGTCCCTTTTACTGATATTTTTCTGTCAATAAATATACCTTGTGGGTATTCTTTAAGCTCTGTGATGTTGCTATTCTAAGAGAGATTAAAAATATGTATATGCAATTATAAAGATGGTTATAGATAATGGCAAGTATCATAAAGAAAACCAAAAAGACTAAGAATATATTAGAAGGCAACAGTGGCTCAAGAGAAGCAAAGTGCAAAACATGGTGGGGAAGGTCTACCTTAGGTGCTGAAATAAAACTGCAGCATTAATTTGGAGGACATAGCCATGCAAATATGCAGAAGGATAGATTTCAAGGCAGAAAGAAGGCTTTGAGGAGGAAAGGAGCTTGTCTTATTCCAGGACAACTGAGTCACAGTGCATGAGAAGGAAAGTAGTAAAACATTACATGGATGGAGGCAAGGAGCCTAGTTAGGAGACTAATCAAATATTCCATGAGAAAGGATGGTGATGGGCTCAAATCACAGCTGTGGAGATGTCAGGAAGTATCTATTATAGAGTCAGGGTCTCTTCTAGAGGCAGAGCTGACAGCACTCCCTAGTGGATTCAATTTCGAATGCAAGAGAATGAGAGGTGTCAAAATATGACAACTACATTTTGCTCCAACTAGGTGGATGGATTATAGTACTATTTACTGACATGAGAAAAGCATATTTGGGGTGAAAACAAAATCTGTTTGGTTTTGCAACATTTTGATATTTGAGACATCTGGTAGACATCTAAGTGAAGGCTGCCAGGAAAACAAATCTGAGCTACGAAGACAGTAAAGAATAAGATGGGCTGGCTGTTGTCTCTCTGCTGCAAGCACCCCTTTCTGTACCTGGCTCTGTGAGGCCAGAACTAGTTTTCTATACATTACATTTTCCATATCCCCTTGCATTCTGGCCTTCATTTAGATTTTATTTTATTTTTATTTTAAGGAGATTGGAAAGAAAAATAAAGATATGAGGAACTATTTTCATGTTTTCTACTTGCTGCCAGCATTGTTCTAGCAGCAGAATAGTGGTCTCTAGCTTCAAGTTTCTTCTGCAATAGAAACATCCCCTGCTTCCTCATACCCCTCAGAGGTACCCAAGACCCCAAGCCTCACTCTCTTGGAGCCAGAGCACCAGCCACTTGCCTGAGTCCCTGGGAGCACCAAGCATGCACTAGGCCAAACTTCCACTTCAGAGACCTGACCATCAGCCCTGCAGGAACTATTTTTTCAAGCTCCCAGTTTCTAGTAGCATGCCCTTTTCTAAGGGTAGTTGTTTCTTCCCACAGTTACAAATTTCTGGGATACCATAGCTTTCTCTCTTTCCCTTTGAGCACTATAATATATGTATACACAATTCCATAAATTAAGTCATCTTTATTTGAAATTCTAAATGTAGTTTCTGTTTTCTTGACAAGACCCTGACAGATCCATGAGACAGATGATAGATTATATAGATGATAGATATGGTAGATGATAGAGATGAGAGAGAGAGAAAGAGAGAGAGACTAGATAGATAGATGATAGATAGATAGATAGATAGATAGATAGATAGATAGATCAGATAGAGAGGTAGATAGATAGATGATTGATAGATGATAGATAGATGATAGATAGATAGATAGATAGATAGATAGATAGATAGATAGATAGAGACAAGTAGATATACATATTTTTTTCCTTTCTCTCAACACTGATTGTCTATCATCCCTGAATTGGCTGCTTAAACTAATCAGAAGGAGAGTCTTAGATTGCCACTCTTGGATCACAGCTTGGAAACACTAGCAACAAATTATCTGTATTACCTGTTCACATTTCTTTCTTCTAATATTTTTTCTTGTTCATCAATGAGTATATATCAAAACAGCTTACTGTTAAGCAGGAAAATTATTCTTCCCTTGCAAGACAGTTTATCTACCATTTTATATCTGCAATTTTGGATGAAAAGGAGAAGACACAGGACTCACTCAAAAATAAAGATGTCTTAAATGATGTACCTTACCCATAAGAAAAATACAATATTTAAATAACTATACTTATAGCAGTGCCCCATTTGTCTTCATTTGTCACTGAAAATGCAAGATCTGGTAGGAAATAATATTTGGCATATTTAAATAATTTTCAAGTTCCACTTAAGAAACCATTACAATCATCATTAGTATCCTATAAAATTTAAAGCTACATAAACATATAATACATGCCACAGTAGAAAGTATAAAGAGTGCACAATCAAAATATAAATGATAAATTTAAAATAATTTTCAGGATCTAATCATTAAAATAATCCTGAAGCATGACTTTTTTACTTTTGTCTTCCAGCTGATTTATATACATGTACACAAACACACATATACATATACATATAAAAGGGAAGTTAAAGTTCCTTTACAACACTTTTGTTTTATTATTAACATTCTCTACCCTATAGGATTATGCTCAGAAAACTGTAAAGCACAATCATGATATACTTAAGTTTTTAAAAATTATCACCATACTTCTCCCCTTTTGATGAGGGATTGAGTGGAGAGTTTGGCAATTTGACAGTCACAAACAATTGTGACAAAAACACAGATGTTACCAGACATTAGTGCTGCAAAATCATTTTTTATTAGTATCACTTACAGCCTATGAGTGATATCACTTCCTAGTAAGCAAATATTTTTCAGTTAATCCCACATTGGATCATACCTCTGTCAATGTTTGTGGTGAAGGTAAGCAGTCAGTTTTTGGCCCCAGGACATGCTGTTAGAAATAAAATGGGCATCTTCCGCTGTGCCGTGGGGAAGGGTTTAGATATTGGTACATTTTACATAGTCTTCCCCATGTTGGCACAGAAAGCATCATCTTTTCTTCTTTGGCAGCTCTGGAGTAACATATAAAGTTGGTTGGTACTGAGCTATGGAATGCCAGCTGAAGACACCTCAAAAAAGTGTTCTGAAGCATAATTCATTTCCTTTGGAAATAAGGATTATCAGTTCTTCTAAAATGTGATTTAATTATGCACTTACATAAAATATCATCATCCTAGTACACTTGACATTTTGATACATATTCTGTTCCTGTCATCTATATCAATGACAAATGACAGAATAAAGGCCTAGTTAAAAATTAGATCATCCAAGAAATTTTATATAATTATGGGCAATTAGAATTTGTAAAACATTTAAATGAATTTAGCTTTTCTTTTAAAAATCAGTCAGCTCATAAGAAAGCTTAAGCAAGCACTCAATACTCAACCTATCAATCAAGAGACATGGTACAGAACCAGGCACTAGGCTGAATCATGGCACCAGCACTACCTTGCCTTTGACCTTGGATGAGCACCTCATCCTCCCCCAGATTTCTTCATCACCAGAGGACAAAAAGTAGAAGCTTCCTAAAATTATTCCAAGCAACAAATTCATAGTCTCTTCATATTTTGAGAATATCCATACTTGCTAGATACTGTAAGAGATCTAGACATAGTATTTTAGCCTGAGACGCATATAGTCTATTTTTGTAAGACCGAGAAAACGTTTAGAGCAAAATAAAAGGCAATTAAGAAACACCAAGTTATTTACCAGAGACCCTGTGGCAGCTAACCAGCATTATAGGAACAGGGGAAAAGGAGATGTAAGTAATGGAAATCTCTGTTTAACTTTAATAAGAATATCCAGATTATCTTCAGGTTGACTACAACCTACTTTCCTTAGAAAACCTAGCATCCAATGGAATTGTATACAAAGGAATATATATTTATCATATACTTTCTATATAACTAGTTAACAATGTATTTTACCACATGATTTTCTATTCCTATTTCATTCCATCACTGTTGGCTCTTCTTCCAAGCTTTGAATCTCTAAACTCTTTGGAATTCTTTTTAATCATTGGTCCAGGAAGTCACTCAATGTTACCCAGCAACAGAGTAGGATAGGGAAAGTTAGAATGCAGGTTTGCTGACTATTACTTCAATTCTTCACTATGCCAATTGCTTCAATTACAGCACTCTCCTGGGTGAGCTCCCTCTCAGCAGTGCATCCTGCACACACTGCCAGAATAAGTTTCATATCATGCTCTTCTAAAGACCCCATTAGACTATACTAAGCAACACAGGCAGTAGGAAACCTTAGAAATCATCTAGTCCTATTTCTCTACACCACCCACAGACATACCCTTTAGCAACTGCAGAATGATCTGGTCCAGTGCTGCAAGGTGATTACTTAGTGGAGTAATAATGCATGTCTTACCATACCTGATTAAAGCCAACCCTGGGTAACCTTAAAACAACTACATAATGGTTTTCTGTTTTATGAGCCTCTCAAAAGGATGGATATCTTATCTTTAAACTTCAGCGTTCCCAACCATGACTCCTAGAATTCTCTCCAGCCTAGTGAACTGACAACCAAGATATATTATGTTTTATTTACCTATAGCCTGGCTTTCTTCCCTGTCCCTTTTGCAATATATACATTCAGTCTTGAATAGAGTTCCACATTTGCAAATGATTTTGCTGTATCTCAAGTCCTTTCTCTCCTTGGCCTGATGTTCAAGCCTACCTTCTGGCTTTTTTCATGGGTGTGTATATGTGTTTTCTGGAATAAGTAAAACTTGGCTTTGGTCTCAAGTGTAGAAATGTTAACTATGTAGCTACTCTAGAACCCTCATTTTACCAAATCTAACCTGTCAACACACCCAAATATGAAGAGGAACAATTATGTTGAGTGAGAACGATGGATTAAGAAATATTTGATTTTAAAAATAACTCTGACACTATTTGCAGGTTTTTAACAAATTGCTTAACTTCTATGAGCCTCAATTTTTATCTATAAAGTGGAAATCATAATTATGCCTATATTATAGCTATAAAGATTAAGTGAGATTATATGTATAAAGTATCTGATATGTAATATGCCCTAAAAGTGGTAGCTATTTTTGATGTGATTTTAAATGTGGTTGTAAGGATGGTGATGTTGGTAGAAATGGTTAGTTTTTTAAATGAAAGATAATCTCCAAAAATAAACTTTTGAGCACCTTTAAAATGTTTATATGTGTCACCTGGGTTAGGGTTAGGATTATGTTAAGATTAGGTCACGTTGGAAAATTATGTTTTAATATTTGGTTTTAAAACAATGTATATTTTTTGCATATCTCCATATCTTGCATATCTGCAAGTCCAACTATTTAAATATCTATGATTTCAGAGATAATTTTATTTTATGAAACTTGTTTTTAAAGGAATGAACATCCATTCATTAGAGACAAATGCTGAATGTGCATTTGCTTAAAACATGCCTATCTGCAATTATATAAAATATACATATATATTGAGCATACATTTGTGTAACTCTGCATAGCTTAATTTTTCTCATGGATTGCCATTTAATCCTTTTAAAAATCTAGTGATATGAGCACAAAAGCGTGACACAGGCATAAAAGCGTTATTATCACCATTTTACACATGAAGAAACTGAGGAAGAGAAAAATAAATAAAATTTGAATGCCTAACTTCATATATTAATAAGTTTCATAATAACCCTGGCAACCTTACTAAAACAATTCCTGTCAAGGCCACTTAATAATTCCAAATTACCAAACTCAGTGCTCAGTTTTTGTCTTTATTTTACTGAGACATTTGACAAAGTTGATCACTTGCTCCTTCTTAAAGTATTTCTTCCACTTAGCTTCTTTGACACCGAATTACCTGATTTTTGCTTGGTTCAACCTAACTACTCCTACTGGGTCTCCCTTTGCTAGATGCATCTCCTACTCCTAATGTTAAAATTATGAAGTAGGTCACAATTTTCTCTACGCTTTCAGTGTTTTCCCCTCAGATGATGTCTTGCAGTCCCACCGCCTTCCATATCATCTGAATACTGGTGACACCCGATTACACAGCAGCCTCAGCCCTTAACCCCATGAGCTCCAGAATTGAATATTTACTACTTACAGTACATGTCCACAGATCTCTACAGACACCTCAAAACTTAACCTTTCCAAAACAAACATAATTATTTCTGACTTCAACTCTAAAACACTCTTCTCTCTCAATCTCCCTCATCTCTGAAATGGCCCCTGTCATCTGGCCAAAATCAGAAACAGAGTCATCATCTTTCCTAACTTCACAAAGCAAATTCTGAAAATCTTGCCTGCTCAAACTGCTAAATATGCCTTTGATCTACAACCTCTTCTTTTTCCACAACTGCCTATCAAGTTCAACTTTTATTATTTCCTACCTGGACAGCAGAAATGGCCTTTTAACTGGCATCCCAGCTTCTATTATTGCTCTTCTGCTTTTCATTCTCTACGGAAAAGCTAGAGTAATCTTCATAAAACATATATGGATTGTATCCCTTATCTGCTTAACTCTCTAAGGCTTCCCATTACACGCAGAATAAAACTGAATTCGCTATTGTGCCCCAAAAGCCCCTGCATAGTCAGTTTCTTGCCTGCCTCTCTGATCACTTCGGGATGACGCATCTTCACATTTACAATGTTCCAACCACTTTGCACATCTTCAGTTCCTTGATCTTCTCTAGATTTTTTTTTTTTTTTATACCTCGGGGATCTTTTTGATAGAGTACATGTTTTCTGAAATGGTATTGCTCCATATTTTCAAATAGTTGAGTCTTTCTCATCATTCAGCTTTTTGCTCAAATATATCCCCAGGACCTAGTAAAAGCTCAATAAATATGGGCTGAATCAATAGAAAGAGATAATGAAATTCCATGTCCTCAGAGAGACCTTCCCTAAGTATCTGAAGCACGGTCAACTAAGTCCCCAGCTTAGTCATTATCCTCATTACTCTGTTTCATTTATTCATAGAGCTTATCACTGTCTTGCAGAATTATTTTTTGATTGTCTGCTGATTATCTGTGTAAAGATTGAAGGGTCAGGAGAGCAAGGATCTTACTTGTCTTGTACTCCACTGTATTCCCAGTACCCGGAACAGTGCCCAGTCTTGAGTAAGGTTCAATGACAGATATTTTATTGAATCATAAAGAGTGAATGAATAAAGCAGTTAACTCTGTTTGACAGATGAGGAAAAGGAGGCTCAAATAAGTTACATACATTTCTTGTAAGTCATATAGATTAGTGGATGAACCAGCATTCCAAGCTGGTTTGACCTCAAATTCCCTTCTTTTTTCGATATGACACGGCAGATAAAAAACTGAGGTCTAGACAAGATGCCACAGACTCATTTCTCCCACTCCTCCCCACTTAGTATAACTGTAAACCCTGGAAATAGCATAAAAGGCAACATAGAAAAACTCCGAAAGATGATAAGACGGAGGAAAATGATTTGAGACACTAAGACTGGAAAAATGATTTGAGACATTAAGCCTAGAAAAATAACACAATAGGGTATTGTACACGTCCTGCCTTCCCAAGGGACAGAAATAGGCATACCTGGTTCCCTGACCCTAAACCTAGTAACAGAAGGCAGCTGAGCAGTTTTTACTTCACCTGGAAAGAATCGTAGTTCCCCTAACAATGCCAGGTGAGCCAGCACCACTAGCAAAGGGAAAAGATAGGGAACCAACTCCACTAATGATAATCTGTCATAGAAAGTGCTCTCCTTTACTCAGGGCCTGAAACTCCCCTCCTCCATCAAAAGGTACCGGGCAGCTGGGTGACACTGCAAGTGGGATCTTGCCACATACCCACCTGGCCTGGAAAGCCTCATAGTCCCAGTGGGCTGAGACTTCTCCCCTGCACCTAGAGATACGGGTTCTCTAGCTTCAGGAAACCCCTTGTCTCCCCTAGGTCAGTATTAACGAGGACCAGAAACAGCCACATTAGCGCTTGACAAAAGTGCAGGAAGACCAAAAGAACTTTGCAAATGCTCTGAAAATTGAGCTGTTTTGGAACCACAGCTCAAAACAATAGTTCAGAACCTATGTACTAAACCTAAGCAGAAAACCTATCTGCTAAATATAAGATTTAAATAGAATCCAGAATGCCCTATCATAATAGATTAAATATTTAGGATACAACAACAACAACAACAAACACCCATCATGCCAAGAATCAACAAATTACAACTTGAATGAGAAAAGACAATGGATGCTAACAATAAGATCAATCAGATACTGAAACTATCTGACAAGGATTTTAAAGCAGCCATCATAAAAATGGTTAAAAATCAGTTACAAATTATCTTGAGAAAATAGAAAATCTCAGCCAAGAAATTGAAATAATAACAGTAAACTAAATAAAAATCATAGAACTTAAAAATATAATAATAGAAATAATAAACTTGCTGAACGGTCTCAATAGTGGTGAAGATAACAGAGAACTGAATCAGTAAGCTTGAGGAAAAGTCTATAGAATTTACTCAGTCTGAAAAATACAGGGAAATTGATGGGGAAAAATGAACAGAGACCCAGAGACCTGTGGGATGAAAACAAAAGAGTAAACATTCATATCATAGGAGTTCCAAAAGCAAGGAAAAGAGTGGGACTGAAAAGTTCTTCCAAGACATAATGGCTGAAAACATCCAAATTTGGCAAAAGACACAAACCTACAGATTCAAGAAACTAAGTGCACCTTAAACAGGATGAACCCAAATAAATCCTTCCAAGATTCATCATAATTAAACTTCTGAAAACCAAGAAAAAGAAAAAATCTTGAAAGCCATCAGAAAAAAAGTGATGTAGCACTTCCAGAATACCCAATCTCATAACAGCGGATTGCTCATATGAAACTGTACAGGCTGCAAGAAAGTGGTTAAATAAATCAATATTGTAATTTTTTCCCAATAAACAGGAAGAATCATTAACCATCACTAAATAAATAATAAATCCCTGATGCCACTTACCTAGAAGCAAACTGGATGCAGCTGCAGTGTGAGAGCAGCTCTGTGCAGATCAATGCTTTAAGTTTCATTGAAGGCATCTCTTTAAGGGGTTTCCTGGGTCTTCTCTAAGTGAATTTCTTACTTGATAAATAGCCCACATTTTAAATCAAATTATCCTAAGAAGGCTTCCTAAATTTAAGAACATCTATGCAGTCATTTTTGCTAGATGCAGCAACTATCAGAGAGAAACTTAACTTTACTTATGTAGATTAGTCAAAAAAGCAAATTCAAGCTTGATGTTCAATGCATTTTATAGATGCATGTTCTGTTTTCATTGTTGCACTAAAATCTTAAGCTTAGGCTTACCAGGCATTGCTTCTAAAAAAGGACAGTCACGCTGAAACATGCTCAGTATTTTATTTTTGTGGATATACATCAAATATAGGTTTCAGACTTCCTTACAAGATTAGAATCCCCACTGAAAGACAGCAAACGTTCAGCATTGAAATGGTGGGGAACTATGTGGAGAGCCTAGGGAGAAAGTAAGATTACTGATTAGAGCATCTTTAAAAGTTACTGCCATTGTTTGACCTCGGCATTTCATTTTATTTAAAATATGCTTATTTCATACATACGAAAATGTTTAAATGATTATTAAGCAGTTGATAAGTCTTTTGAGGACCAAAGGCAGTCTTTTAAGTATGTAAGGTATTCCAGCTTTGCCTCTGATAGCATACTCTCAAAAAAATGTATAACTCGAAAATGGATTTTCTTATCATCATGAAAAAGTATAAACTTAATCTAGTTTCTATTTCTTTATCTCAATACCCTTTTAATTGACACTTTGCCTCACCTAATGAAAAACCACCCCATCCACAATCACAACTATTAGAATCTTATTCTGGCCTTGTCAGACTAACTGACAGCAAGTTAAAGCTTAAACACTGATAGCTGAAAATCTTCTAATCCAAAAGCCAGTAAAAATCTTCAGTATCCTGACTGAATACATATCTATTATTCTTTATAGCTAACTTCAAGAGGATTTAGAATGACAGATAACAAGATTTAAGAAAGCCTTAATGCACTTTAATTCTAGCTTTAAAGGTATTAGGTACTATGATTTTTTCTCTAAAATATATTTAAATATAGAAAAGAGCTAAAGGTAAGTTATACAGGCTTCTTAAAGTATACCATTTCTTTCCTTTCCTAAAATAATTCCATTTATCCACCATCCATGAAAAAAAAATATGAGCCCAAAGCTATGCTTTAGCATATCAAAATCCCATATCAAAGAGAATCTATACTCAAAATATGAAGTATACTCAGTGGGATATAGCTGATCATAACTCTACATTAACAGCCAAAAGTAAAGTGAATCCACAAATGAGTGAGTCCGCACATTTCTGAAATTCTCAACCCTACTTTATTAACTAGCAGAAAACTGTGATACTGGTAGTGATATCAGGGTTCTATTAGAGATTAGAGAATTTATTAAATAACTCATGACTCATTCATATAAAGTAATACCATACAGATACTGCAAATCAAGTCCTCACAGTACATACAAAGGTAGGAAAATGCTTATTCTATATATTTAAGAAAAAAATTACATAATTGTAATCCCAAACGTACACAGTTAACCAATTTTTGACAAGGGCATCAAAAAGACATAATGAGGAAAAGCCAGTTTTGTCAATAAATGATGCTGAGAAGTCTATACATCGACATGCAAAAAAATGAAATTGGACCCTTGACCTTACTCCATACACGAAAATCAACTCGAAATGTATAAAATATCTAAATGTAAGACCCAAAACCGTAAGAGTCTTAGGAAAAATCACACACAAAAAAATGCCTTGACATTGGCCTTGGCAATTATTTTTTTGGATATCACACCAAAAGTTCAGGCTACAAAAGAAAAATAAATAAATGGGAACACATCACACACACCAAAAAGCTTCTGCACAGAAAGGAAACAGTCAAAAGATAAAAGGCAGCCTATAGATTAGCAGAAAATTTTCAAACCATTTATGTGATAAGGGTTAATATTCAAAATGTATAGAGAACTCACAAAATTCAATGGCAGAAAAACAACCCAATGAAAAAATGGGTAAAGGACTTGAATAGACATTTCTTCAAAGAATACATAAAAATGAGCAACAGGAATATGAAAAGGTGCCCAACATCACTAATCACAAAGGAATTACAAATCGAAACCACGATAACACCTCACACCTGTTAGGAACAAGAAATCAGCGTTGGCAAGGGTATGGAGGAAAGGGAACCCTTTTATGCTGTTGGTGGAACTGTAGATAGGTGCAGCCACTGAGGAAAACAGTATGGAGGCTTCTAAAGAAATTGAAAATAAAACTATCATATGATCCAGCCAGGCGCAGTGGCTCACACCTGTAATTCTACCACTTTGGGAGGTCAAGGTGGGCAGATCACGAGGTCAGGAGTTCAAGGCCAGCCTGGCCAACACGGTGAAACCCCATCTCTACTAAAAATACAAAAAGTAGTTGGGCATGGGTGGTGGGCGCCTGTAATTCCAGCTACTCAGGAGGCTGAGGTAGGAGAATCACTTGAACCTGGGAAGCAGAGGTTGCAGTGAACCAAGATCACCCCAGTGCACTCCAGCCTGGGCGACAGAGTGAGACTCCACCTCAAAAAAAAGAAAAAAGGAAATGAAAAATAGAACTATCATACCATCCAACAGTAACTCTTCTGTGTATATACCCAAAGGAAATGAAATTATCACCTTGTAAAGGTATCTGCACTCACAGCAGCATTACTCACAACAGCCAAGATACAGGAACAACCCAAGTGTTCCTCAACAAGACAGTGGATTAAAAAATGTGTTTAAAAAATAAAAATACAACATAAATTAGCCAGATGAGGTGGCATATGCATGTAGTCCCAGCTACTTAGGAGGCTGAGGTGGGAGAATCACTTTGGCCCAGAAAGTTGAGGCTGCAGTAAGCTTGATCCCACTACTATACTCCGCCCTGGGCAACATAGAAAGACCTTGTCTCAAGAAAAAAAAAAAAAAAGCAAAAAAAAATGTGATGTGTATGTGTATATATACATATATACATTTTTTTCTTTTTACCACCCATACACATAGATATAAATATAGATATAATGGAATATTATTTAGCCTTAAAAAAGGAGATCCTGCCATTTGCAATGACATGAGTAAACCTGGAGGACATTATGCTAAGTGAAATAAGCCAGACACGAAAAGAAAAATACTGCATGATCTCATTGTATGTGGAATCTAAACCATTTAAAACAGAAATAGAGAATGAAACAGTGGTTACTGGGGCTGGTATGGAGGGATGGGTGAAAATGGGCAAAAATTACACAGTAGCAGATATGTAGGAGGAACAAGACTAGAGATCTAATGCACAACATGAGGACTACAGTCAATATTGTATTCAGAATTTTTGCTAAAAGAGTAGATTTTAGGTGCTCTTGACACACACACAAAAGATACGAGTAACTGTGATATAATGGATATGTTACTTTGTTTGACTAAGGTAACTATTTCACTAGTTATATGTATATGAAAACATCATGTCACACACCTTAAAAAACAGAATAGGCCAGGCACAGTGGCTCACCCCTGTAATCCCAGCACTTTGGGAGGCCAAGGTGGGCAGAGCATGAGGTCAGGAGTTTGAAACCAGCCTGACCACCATGGTGAAACCCCGTCTCTACCAAAAATACAAAAAAAAATTAGCCAGATGTGGTAGCGCACACCTGTAATCCCAGCTACTCAGGAGGTTGAGGCAGGGGAATCACTTGAACCCAGGAGGCAAAGGTTGCAGTGAGCCAAGATCACACCACTGCACTCCAGCCTAGGCGACAGAGCGAGATTCCATCTCAAAAAAAAAATTTTTTTTTTAAATAAAAATTTTAATGAGTTATAGAGATGGTTATATAGTGGTGACAGTTGTACAACATTATAAATGTATTTAATACCACAGAACTATATATGTAAAAATGGTTAAGATAGTAAATTTTACGTTATGTGTATTTTAACACAATTTTAAAAATTGGGAAAAAAGAAACTATTTCTAGTAGCATCTAGATTTGTATATATCTCTCTCATTCTAGTTTATTACTTTGTATTTACATATGATTCAAACGTACATATGTAAACATACATGTAAACCCTGATAGTGAGTTACAGCTGAATTTTCAACAGTTTACCCAGTTAACCAGCTGTCTCATTTTCATGGAGCTTATCTGATGCTACTTTGGCCTCTAGGTGTGATAATTTGCCTTTAGGCAACTAAGAAGACACATAGCCTTTCAAGGTCAGAAGAATAATACAGTTTGTCCAGTATGATCATGATGCTGTGAGTTAATAAACTAGAGAAATGCTTGGCCCTGCGAAGTAAATTCAAATGGTAATTATAGTTCAGGATAGGTCTATCCTCAGATAGATGGAAAGAACTTCATAGTCCTCCATCATTTCAGATAAAATTCACTAAAATGACTGTCAGTGATAATCGTGATTAGTGGTATCTAATCATAAGAATTGTGTTCTGTGGTGAGAGACTAGAATATAGTTGGGAAATGTTTAGATTTTATGTAAAGACTTACACTCTTTTTCTGTACAGCCCCCTGCCATGCACATTCATGATCTCATCTAATGCTGACATTACAAATTAGAAATTTGACATTACAAAATCTTGCAAATTTCCCAGCAGCCCAAAGCTGGGGAGGGGCAGAGTTTAGATGTTTTCACAACTCTTTTCACTATACAAGACTGATTATGGGGACTCACATAAAAATGCCTGAGAGAATTATAAAGGACGAGTAGGGAGGTGATGGGTTGTTGTCCAGTCATGTATCTCCAAGTAAATAGCACCACTGTTCCCTTAGTTGCTCAAGACATACTTTTGTGGGCTTCTCTTTCTCTCAATATCCTTACAAATCTATAAGTAAGTCTTGTGCACCCTACCTTGGCATCCCATTTCTTTTTTTCTTTTTTTCTTTTTTTATTTTTATTTTTTTGAGACAGAGTCTCGTTCTATTGCCCAGGAGTGCAGTGGCCAGATCTCAGCTCACTGCAAGCTCCGCCTCCCGGGTTTACGCCATTCTCCTGCCTCAGCCTCCCGAGTAGCTGGGACTACAGGCACCTGCCACCTCGCCCGGCTAGTTTTTTGTATTTTTTAGTGGAGACGGGGTTTCACCGTGTTCGCCAGGATGGTCTCGATCTCCTGACCTCGTGATCCGCCCGTCTCGGCCTCCCAAAGTGCTGGGATTACAGGCTTGAGCCACCGCGCCCGGCCTCTTGAAATTCCATTTCAAAATCCTTGCACTTGTTTCTGTCTCTACTAACATCACTCGAATCCAAGGCACAACCATGCCATGCCTTGCCTTTCCAACGAAATAGGCTCCCATCTGAGTTTTCTAATTTCACTTTGGCCCCTTTTAGTACGTTCCTCACATGGCAGTCAAAAATGCAAACTAAATAAGATAATGTCACTATCTTCTTTTGGCTTATACATAAGCCTTTCGGCACCTTACAAGATTTACCTGCTGTTCTATTACTTCCCAGAACTCTCTCCTATAATCCACTACTCTCCTAACACATTGGCCTTATTTTGGCTCCTCAAAGGAACCAAGTTTATCCTCAGATTTAAGATCTTTACACTAAGCTCCTCCTTTTTCTTGGAAAATTTTCCCCCTGATCTTTGCATAGTTGCCTCTGATCCCTCAATTTCATGCTTAAATGTTATCTTTTCAGAGAGGATGTTCCTAGCCTTGTAATACAAAGTAACCACATAGTTACTTTCCATCACACCACCTCATTAAAATTTTCTTTGTACCATTTATCATTATTTAAATATTAGCATTTACTTAATGAATTATCAATTGATTATTGTCTCTCTGTCTCCCCACCAATACAATTCTAATATAGATGAGCAAGGATGTTATCTCTGTTATTCACCCCTGCATCACCAGGACAGTCTGATATAGAATAAGTACACCATAAAAAACTGATGAGTTATTCAATGGCCCCCATTACCTGTCAACAACAATGATTTCTCTTCCTCTCATTCTGTAGTCCTCTTAAAACATGTAAAATTCAGAGGCAATTCTTTCTGACTTCAAATATTTTATCTGTCATGGTGTTTCCTATTGTTAGAGTGAGCCAATCTACAATAGTTTTATTCCTTTTTAGCATTTGTAAACCAAAAGTATCTGAGACAGGTTTCAATCAATTTAGAGGCTTATTTTGCAAAGATTAAGGACCATGGCCCATGACACAGTCTCAGGAGGTCTTGAGAATATGTGCACAAAGTGGTTGAGTTACAGCTTGATTTTATACATTTTAGGAAGACAAAAGTTACAGGCAAAGACATAAATCAATACGTGCAAGATATACATTGGTTGAGTCAAGTTGCAGTTTTATCTTATTGCTAGAAAGAGTCTGTTCTGTCAGTTTTAGGATCTCTATTTTAATGTTGATGTTGGTCAGTTGTGTCTAACCTCTAAAAGGGAGGGAGTACAACAAGGCCTGTTGGGCCTGCCCTTCCTGTCATGGCAAGCACTAGTTTTTCAGGTTTCTTTGGAATGCCCTTGGCTAAGAAGGGAATCCAGTCAGCTGGGGGCTTAGAATTTTAATTTTAGTTTATACATTTTAGTAATTTCTCTTCTATATTTGTTCAGGAAATTCATTCAATTTGTGTTAAGAAAAAAAGTTGATATCAAAGTAGATATAACTAATAATTCAAGCACAGAAATTAAATAAAGAGCTACAATAGGCCAGAAGCAGTGCCTCACGCCTGTAATCACAGCACTTTGGGAGGCCAACGCGGGTGGATCACGAGATCAAAAGATGGAGACCATCCTGGCCAACATGGTGAAACCCCGTCTCTACTAAAAATACAAAAATTAGCCGGTGTGGTGGCGGGCGCCTGTAGTGCCAGCTACTCCGGAGACTGAGGCAGGAGAAACACTTGAACCTGGGAGGCAGAAGTTGCAGTGAGCTGAGATTGCACCACTGCACTCCAGTCTGGTGACAGAGTGGGACTCCGTCACAAAAAGAAAAAAAAACAAAGTTACAATAGAGTTGCAAAAGTGGGAAGCAGACATATGGTAAAATAACTCAAGGCATAACACATGCTATCCATATACTAACACTGCATTCCTGACTTAAAATAAATTAGCAAGTTGAACAAATAGCAAGCCAGATGCAAACTAATCAGCTGCGGGCCAGGGGGCCGGCAGGAAGCAAGGTATTCCAAAAAACTCAACTATAGATGAAAAAATTTCATCATGGGCAGCTGTATGTGTAAAAGTATCATAATTCCTGTTCCAGTGGTCACCAAGTCCCAACCACCTGGGAAGCATGTCAGCAATACATTGTCTTAGGTCTGAGTCCCTGAAATTTCAAAATCCTGGAGTGGAGACTTTGAATCTATATTTTTGACAATGTCTTGTGCTATTGTGAGTTTAAAACCTCCAGTATAGTATCACAACCTTCATTTTACAGATAAGGAAGCAAAGATCCACAAAAATTCTTTAATACCCAACCCAATAACCAGAGAAGATTAAGTTTCCATGGATTGTTTTCAAATACTAAAAGATCTCTTTAGAAGAGTTTTAACTACTTTAGAAAACAAATGAGAAAATGGGCTGGCAGTGAAATTAATAAGGAAGCCTGAGTGTGTCCGATGGATCCATTCCCCCAGGGGTATTTCAGTGTTTGAAAGCACCTCATATCAACCAACTGCCATTTCATAACTTAAATTTTTGTTTACTTTCTTGAATTTGAAGTAGAAAACCAAGTAGAGGGAATTAATAGAGACCAGTTATGGAACTATTGTAGAAATTAAGAAGCTGCCAAATCTGGGATTCATGGGACTGCTGGGGAGAGGGGGTCCACAATGGTTGAGCACAGCATAAATTCAGGGAGACACAGTCACATAAACCACAGTAGAAATCACCTGAATAGTGCAATAAGATGAATCTATGAGCTAAGGTGGTAGAGAGAAGGAGGGAATAAAGGAGGGAAGGAGAGACAGAAAAAGAGAAAGAGAGAGGAAAACAGCTGAAATTAAGATATATTTAGGACATAAAATGTTTATAATTTAGATATACAAGTGAACAATGAGTTTATGTGAATTTGTAGTTACATAGCTGTTCTAATATTGTGTTGTCTTAGAATTACATTCTTTATATTTTCATTGAAATTTATATGTTAACCTTTATACAAATCATATCCTATGCACCTAATCCAGATGATGAAAATAAAGAGGGAAGAAATCTTCTACTTATCAAAAAGAAAACAAAACTGTGCTCCTTTTTAATGTGTTGCCCTATACATTTTGCAGGGGTTCCTACAGAAATAAATAAAGATAACCAAAAGAACCCATAGTCTATCTCCTTAAATTCTAAAATAGCTCAAAAAAATTAAAAAGCTCTTGATAATTAACAAATAAATTAATGAATAGATAATATGATCAAATATTGTAGGAAAAAATATTTTAAAGACTCTTTCTCAAAAAAGAAGTATTTGTCATTTAGTCTCTTTGCTTAATTCCAAATCACTATAGGTATTTTTCTACTTAGCTTAATTTGACAAAGGAAAAAACACTAATAATGTGAAACTAATAATGTGAATAACAGTCTCCCTTTAAAGAAATATTTCAGAATATGTTTTCAGTGTGCAAAATATCAGAAAAGCAAGAGAAAAAGTTGTTATATTGAAGTTGTCACCATTAAATTGCTTTATGATCCATCTATTAATGTAGACTAGCTCCAAATTTAGTATACACAATGCAGTCTTGCAGTCTCTAATTTACTATCTCTAGGATAAACAACCATCAGGTTTGCATGCATTGATTTTTTTTCCACTAGAATCTCTTAGTTTATTGTTCATGACTTAATTATCCATAGTTCTATAATTTCAATAAAACCTAATTCAATTAAGGAAGTTTACATTTATTCCAAAGCAGCCTGCAACAATTGCAAAAAGAGGAAAAAAAAAGTTTAGTAGAAAAAACGCTTAACAGGGCAAAAGTTATGCTGTCTGAAGACCTTCTGGAAGTTCACTTAAAATTTTTAAAGAGGTACATTAAAGGTCATTTGGAAAATAAATGATCAAGTAAAACGTTCTTATGCTTGTGAGAATGAGCATGTCATATAAGAAGACAAACAAGCAGCCAACAAATGTATGAAATGTTCATCATCACTTAATAGAGAAATGCAAATCAAAACCACAATGAGATACCATCTCATATCAGTTAGAATGGCTTTTGTCAAAAATTCAAAAACTAACAGATGTTGGTGAGGCTGCAGAGAAAAGGGGACATTAATACACTGTTGGTGGGAATGTAAATTAATCCAGCCACTGTGGAGAGCAGTTTAGAGATTTCTCAGGGGACTGAGTTGAACTACTTACTATTAGACTCAGCAATCCCATTACTGGGTATATATCCAAAGGAAAATAAATCATTCTACCAAAAGGACACATGCACTTGTGTGTTCATCACAGTGTTATTCACAATATCAAAAATATGAAATCAACCCAGGTGCCCATCAGTGGTAAATTAAAGAAACATATTTACATATATGCCATGTACGCATACAACCACAAAAAATAATGAAATCACGTGCTTTGCAGAAACACAGATGTAGCTGGAGGCCATTATCCTTGGCGAATTAACGCAGTAACAGAAAACCAAATACTTCATGTTCTCACTTGTAAGTGGGAGCTAACCCTTGTATACACACGGACATAATGATGGAAACAATGAACACTGGGGACTCCTAGAAGGAGAAGAGAGGGCAATGGGCAAGGATTGAATACCTATTGGGTACTATGCTCACTACCTGGATGACAGCTTCAGTTATACCACAAGTTTCATTATCACTGAACACATCTTTGTAATAAAAATGCACACGCATCTCCTGATTCTAAAATAAAAGTTGAAAAAGATAAAAAGGGACTCTGGTCGGGCGCAGTGGCTCACACCTGTAATCCCAACACTTTAGGAGGGCAAGGTGGGCAGATCACTTGAGACCAGAATGTTTGAGACCAGCTTGGCCAACATGACAAAACTCTGTCTCTACTAAAAATACAAAAATTAGTCAGTGTGATGGTGCCTGCTGGCAGTCCCAGCTACTCAAGAGGCTGAGGCACGAGAATTGCTTGAACCTGGGAGGCAGAGGTTACACTGAGCCAAGATTAAAGCCACTGCACTCCAGCCTGGGAGACAGAGCGAGACTCAGGAAGGAAGGAAGGAAGGAA
>NW_016819410.1:1765080-1801680 GCF_001698545.2 Rhinopithecus bieti | reverse complement strand
AGGGAGGGAAGGAAGGAAGGAAGAAGGAAGGAAGGAAGGAAGGAAGGAAGGAAGGAAGGAAGGAAGGAAGGAAGGAAGGAAGGAAGGGACTCATGGAACATGAATTGACTTACCCTTTCCTCCAGATCCCATCCGTATTAGGGTGCTAGGTCTGCTAACTAAATGCCACAGACTAGATGTCTTAAACATCAGAAATTTATTTCCTCATAGTTCTGGTAGCTGGAAACCAAGAGTAAGGAGTCAATGGCTTGGTTTCATTCAGAGGCCGCCTTCCTTGGCCTCTAGATGGCTGTCTTCTGGTGTCCCTACTGGTCTCCCTTCTGTATGTGTCTGTATCTTAATTTGCTTTTCTTATGTGGACATCAGTCATATTGGATTAGGGGACACCCCAATGACCTCATTTAACCTTAATTGTCTTCTCAAAGATTCTATCCCCAAATATAGTCACATTCTGAGATACTGGGGGTTAGGATTTCAACATATGAATTTTGAAAGAAACACAATTCAGCCATAACACCATCTGATCCTCTCTTCCACATTCTTATTTCCACAGTCCTAGTAGAGAATTTGTCTCATCACGTCTGTCTTGAATTTCAATCCCGGTGTAATTACCTCCACTCTCTCCTCTACACTGCCCTCATACCTGCCTCATATCTACCAAGATTGTAACACAGGAGAAAACTTAGAGCCCTTAGAATATTCTGCCCAAGTGTAAGCTCCTGCCTCGAAAATAAATAGGTTGATAAACCATGCTATGAAAGCTTATAAATGTCCACCAGCCGAAACCAAACAAAATCTTTAGTACTAGGGGTCAGGAAAACATCATAAATTTACTTCTATTAAATGCTAATTGAATCACTGGAAAGCTTTCACATATACCAAAGACCGCACAATTTTTTCCCAAGTGCTTATGTTGGTACTTTGTGCTCAGAAGACATTTCATTTCCTACAGCTCTTCTGTTTTGCTTACCCCTGTATCCCAGGGCTTAGAATCTATATAAGCTTATCAAATGCTCTTATACATTCCTGATAGAAGTGGTAATGATATAGCCCTTTAAAAAGTAATTTCCTAACATAAATTCAAAGCTTTAAAAATGCCCATTGAGCCAGTAATTCCAGTAGGATTCTAACCTGAGGACATTATTCTAAATATGAAAAGCTTTTGTATAAAGATACTTTTTGCTGCAGAAAACTGTAACCCTGAAGAAAGAGTTTACATGTGTTTATAAGCAGGTCAAATCTGGATAAAATAACAATTAAAACAACAATTTAATAATGGACTACTTGCTATACGTCAGACATTAAGCTAAGCATATTACATGTTACCTGATTTAATAATCACACCACCATGAATTAAATATTATTATTCCTGTCTTATAGATGGGGAATCTGAGAGTTAGAAAGATTAAGAAACTGGTCCAAATTTAAGACACTGTTAAGTAATGGAGCTAGTGTGCATACTGCAAATGAAATTAATATTGATTCATTGCCCGCATGTTCCATGCTCTCCAAGGCCACATTCCCTTCAAGTCTACATTGCTCTTATTCTTTCCATCTCTCCCACTCAGAAGGACTCAGGAATTTAATAAATTCACCCCAAGTTGTTGAGTAAATAGTTTACTTACCAAGGGTCTTTGAATTTTAAAAAGACAGCTGAAAGCAACAATGATTAACGTATATCAGTGCTTCTCAAAACGTGGGCCAGGAACCCACAAGAGATCCTGAGATATTTTCAGGAAGCTCATGAGGTCAAGATTTATTTCATAACAAATCTAAGATGTCAATTTCCTTTTTCACTCTCATACTTTTATAAGTATATAGTAGAGTTTTCTAGAGGCTACATGACAGGTGATATCTCAACAAATTGAATTCAGAGGCAAATATGAAAATCTAGCTGTCTTAAATCAGACTTTAGTCAGATTTGCAAAAATGGAGGGTTGGGGAGAAATACCACTCTTCTTATTTTGTTTTAGTTTTGAAAATGTAGTTCTTTTTTGTGAAAATGTTATTTATCTTAACATATAATAGTCTAATTATAATATTTTTGTTTCTCAGTTCTAATTTTAATACAGCAATATCAATAGACATAATCAAATAAGAGCTCTGGGGTTGTCATTTATTATTAAGAGTAAAAATGGGTTCTGAGACCAAAAAAATTAGGAATTATTAACCAAGGTAAATTATTAAGTAATAATGAAGTTTCTATTAGTGGCTGCAGGTCAACTTAAAAAAAAGTTTGGAGAATGTGAATATATTTTTGAGGCAGGGTCTTGCTCTCTTGCCCAAGCTAAAGTGCAGTGACATGATCATAGCTCACTGCAGCCGCAGCCTCCTGGGCTCCAGTGATCCTCACCTCATCCTCCTAAGACGCTGGGACTACAAGGGAAAGTCACCACCCCTGATTAATATTTTCTTTTAATTTCTTGTAGAGATGAGGTCTTGCTGTGTTGTCCAGGCTTGTCTCAAACTTCCGGGCTCAACCAATCCTCCCACCTTAACCTCCAAAAGTGCTGGGATTGCAGACATGAGCCACTGCACCTGACCTGGAAGATGTGACATTTTTATCAGCCTCCATCAGTTTCACAGACATGGACACCCACTTGACCTAAGCATGTTTTCAGGTTCTCATCACTCTGTCATGATCTTTAAAAGAAGCAAATATTGTAGCTTACTGAAGTTACATCCAACCCCAATATTCAGGGACTAACAACTCATTTGTCTTTAAATCTAAAAAACATTTGTTAGGCACCTATGCAAATCAAGTATTTAATATAATCAAAGTTGACAGTTCTGAGATAGACACCTAAGTTTTCTTGTTCCAAGTTCATTGCTCTTTGCTTTACACTGCCACTGAATAATGTTTAAATAGTCCACTTAAGAATACCTGAGATGGAACACATCACTACCCACTCTGCCAGGTCTTACTCTCTCTCCTTAACACGCACACATACACACATACACACACACACACACACCTTTCTAATAATACAAACTGATAGAGCTAGACTCCACATTTTCTGAAAAACAAAAAGAAATCGCTATTTTGAACTTTGCTCCATTATGCCAAAATAGTACCTTGATTATAACAATGACAGGAAAATAGTCTTGTTTGGTTTCCATTGACAATAGCATTACTGAGTTATTGAGCTATCATCCTGTGTGATTTATTATTTCTGATGCTCTACATTCAGTGCCTCAGTTGTAAATAACTTGTTCCAAGTCACATAGTCATTAGATTACAGAGCTGGGATTCATACCCAAATTTCTCTATGTGTAAATCCTCATGTTCTTAACCATTTTGCTATCCTCTTTAATTCCAATTAATTCTCTATGTGGTATGTGGAATGGAATTACTTGCTTGGTTATTACATGATTTGATGACCTACTTGAAAGACAGGGCCTAGCTGTGGTGCACGAAGGCATGGAAAAAAATCAAGTTTTATTCGTGTTATCTACTAGCTGACTTTTCTTTCAAGACAGTTTTAGTTTCTACTGTGTTATGGTTCCTCAAAAGTTTAAACAACAGGTCACGAAGCAAATGAAATGATTAGTAGTGGTATTTATTCACTAGCTGTTCTAAGTTCAGTAAAAAATAATAAATTGAGTCTCTTTTTTTAATGTTAACTGAGCCACTGGAGAGACCTCATGCAATCTAAAGTATATGAAAAGAAATATGGACAGTGGCAAGTACAATTAATTGAACATTTTATAGAACATTGAGAGAGTTCAGGGAAAGTGCATTTCCCATTTTTTATCTTCCAATGTTTAATGAAAATCCACCTATTATGACTGCATAGAAAAAGAAGAAATAAAAGAGAATTATCATTTTTATTTCTACTTAGCAGCTCATCCAAGCATTTGAGTTTGCTGGGTCTAGAGGCAAAATATGTGGAGAATTGGTTGAAAGAGATAAAACAGAGCAGAGATATTTGTCTTCAACCTCTCTCTCCAAAATTAAAACCTTAATTAAAACGTTCACACTGCTATAAATATATACCTGAGACTGGGTAATTTATAAAGAAAATAGGTTTAATTGACTCACAGTTCTGCATGGCTGGGGAAGCCTCAGGAAACTTACAATCATGACAGAAGGGGAAGAGGCACGTCTTACATGTCAATAGGTGAGACAGAGCATCTGAAAGAAGCTAAGGGGGAGGAGCCCCTTACAAAGCCAACAAAACTCATGAGTACTCACTCACTATCATGAGAACAGCACAAGGAAACCGCCCCCATGATCCAATCACCTCCCACCAGGTCTCTCCCTCAACACCTGGGGGTTACAATTCAAGATGACATTTGGGTGGGGACACAAAGCCTAATCATATCATCCAGTCATAGTTACTATATTTTTAACTTAATCATTACTTTTAAAGCCAAATTGTCAGTATGGAAGTGTATATACATCCTATTACTGATTTCATTTTCAATATATTCACTTTCTCATAAAAGATACCTCTTTCATGAAACCGTTTAGAGGACATTTTATTTAAATTATTTTCATAATGCATACATATTAGACTCCAAAACATATTGCAAGGAAAAGAGAGGAAGGGAGGAACAAGAGGAGTTGTGATATAAGAAGAAAGAAAATATGAGCTTTTGAAAATAAGTGATGTTTTCAAGGGATTTCACTTTTAAAAATACTCAAAGCCACCACCCTCTCCCCAGGAGCTCCAAGTCTTATCAGAATAAAAAGGGCAAATTCTCAATAGGCAGAGCTGCTTTTGGCTATAATCAATTTCTGGAAGTCAGACCATAAAGCAGAGGCATATGGATAAAATTGTGGAAAAGGAATATGTTCCTGAAAACATAGATTAAAGTAAATTTTGAAATAGACAAATGCACTTTGGAGTATTTGTCTCATGGGTCTTCCTCTAAAATAATGAATATTCATGCCATGAGATTTAAAGAGGATATGCTGGAACAATTGAAATGCCCTGAAGTCCAGAGAGCAAAGATAAGACCTGGAGACCAGATTCCCAACACCCCATTAGAAAGGTGCTTCATCCTCACACAGGAGGCAGTCAGAAGATAGAATTCATCTTCCCACTACAATAAATCTCTGGAAACCCTCACAAAACTTTTGTCAAGTCTGATGAATGTGCATTAATTTACTGAGAGTGTTAGAAATATATAAAGGGAGGAGGCAGTATATGGAAGTGTGGACCACTCACTTTTACCTCTCTCTTGGCTCTGCTGAGAAGTGAGCAGCATTACATCCTGTTGAGTGACTTTATCCAGGAATACTCAGCAAAGAACAGCACTGAGGTAAATAGGCTCAAAGTAGGGCTGGGAAAGACTCCAGGGAGTAGCTTCAGTGGGAATGACTCCAAACAGGACAAGACTTTTTCTCCCAATAAATCCTAAAGCATAGTAAGCTGCAGAAGTCTGAAGGGAGAAGAAAGAAAAGAGAGAATAGGGTAGGAAGACTGCCAATTGAATGACATTAGGTTTTGTCATATTTGTGCATTAACATATTCTATCTAGAGCATTCTATTTTTCCTTACTGAGCAATCCATGATTTTCCATGAAAATAGTTTGTAGTAGAATATTTTCAAGTATAATAAATGACTATAAATTGTTGTCCATTTCCTTTATGAGAAAAATTAAAAGTATGCCTATTTGAGGTATGTTCAAAAGGGAAAGAGCCATGGCTGGCAGAACACATTATTCTAATGCCATTGGGCCAGTAGAGGAGATGAGCTTATTGTATGATGACTCACAAGTTTGTGGAGACATGCAGAGTTGAATGCTCTTTTCTCTTCTTTTTTTCAATGATTTTGTCACATTATGGACTACACAGTGTTTAATAGTTTGAATTCACACACACACACACACATTGACTTCTACAAATAAATTTTCATCTGTTCAACTCTCTGACAAAATTGGCCTAGATAAAATCTGATTTATAAAATACAAGAACATATACTTTTATCGCTTATTGCTTTTACTTCCCTGTCAATATTTAAGTACTAAAAACTCTGATTTGGGTTATTTCTGTGTCATTTTTTATTTACTTTACAAAGGTTAATAACTTTATTAAGTACCTTCAAATAGAAGATGCGATGCTAAAAGTAGCCAAGTTAGAGAGTCATCTTGGAACATAAAGATATTCATGATGATGACAGCAATTCATTCATTATTTGGTTTCATCATTGTAGCTCCATCAAATAAACTTAACAGCAAAAGTTATAATAATCCTAACCCAATCACAATTTGTAAATTAGTAGTAAGTAAATTTAAGCCCAGTAGAATATCCATACATGCTTATTTATGGAACTGGTTTTATTGCCAGGGCAAGTTAAATGATCCTAAATCTCGTTGTATCTTTTATGTAAGCGTCCTGCACCATAACTTCAGGTGGCCACCTTACTTCATTTAAAATCTAATATTAAGGAAAATTTTAAATCAAATCACCAGAGTACTGATTTGACAAGCTATGAACTAAGAAGGGGAGGGGTTGTGGAATAATATAATGAAAATTACAATCAAGTAAATACTGTTGCTTAAAATTTCCTTCAAAGTCAACTTCGAAATTATCTTGGAAAGTAAAACTCATGTGGAAGGAGACAATAGAGTGAAGATCTCAGATGAGGAATAGCCAATTGTGTAGATCATGGTACACTATCTCTCTTGTTGATGTCCATGATCTATGAAAATGTGTAGATTTTTAAAGTAATTAATGATAACATGACTGTTGAACAAGTTTTTAACAATCTACCTGAGGGTTTTTACAAGAAGAAACTCTATTGACTAGAATAAAATGAGTGAATGGGTGAATATAAATGGAGTCAAATGTTGGCAGCAACAAGCACAGGGAAGTTAGCTTGCACCAAATTAATCAGACCTTCAGCAGCTATGAGAACTACAAAGAATTTAACTCAAATGATAAGCTTCTAGATCATCTCAGTGTGTTCCGTAGGTATTAGAGATGGTAAATATGAAAATAAAGAATTAGTTTATCCACCTGAAAAGAAGCCTAGTAAAAAAACATACAATAAAATATTTAAAAAATAGTTAAATACTGTATGAATGCCCATCTATATATAAAACATAATCACATAAAAGATAAATATGAAGGATTGTTTTACAGATTTTTTTCTGTGAATGTGAGTTTTACTGTCCTTTGACAAGTTTTCTAAATTAGTAAAAGACTCAGAGCTCAGATAATCTTTCACTACACCTTATGAAAAGTAACTTGCTATCTCAATCAGATGATAAGCATATGGAAATTTTCACCTAGGTTAGCTTAAAATTTTGCACCATACAACCTTTACAGTAGCATTTGGGGTAGCTTTGTTCAGTGACTGAAGAAGTAAACCCTGTTGTTATTTATGTTTATGCCCCTATGGGAACCTGAATTAATATAAAAAAGAAATTACTTCAACGCTGAATTTAAAATATGGCTTCATTTCTTTGCAATTTAGTCTAACAATTGCAATGTGATAGACTCATTACAAAAGTAGAATAACTTCTACAGTTAACTATTAACTCCAGGTAAAAGATTATTATTTTTCATAATGGAAAATAAAAAACATTGCCTTATATTAAAATACATATGACTACATATTTGAGTAGAACTAAACTAACGACACTTAATACGGAATGTGGAAGAAAGTACTTTAAACGAGTATTGTGCTGGTATTGGACTATTTCAGGCTAAACTTGCAGACACTGCTTTTCATCCATTTTCTTTGGCCATAAGGAAATAATACTTTTGTCAAAGCTTGTGAAAGTAAGTGAAGTAGATACAAATTTGAGTTAACGTTCTATCTATGTTATTGACTAGTCTGCAACTTTGAAAATATTAACTTCTCTGGCCACGCACAGTGGCTCACGCCTGTAATCCCAGCACTTTGGGAGGTCGAGGTGGGCGGATCATGAGGTCAGGAGATCGAGACCATGCTGGCTAACACGGTGAAACCCCGTACTAAAAATACAAAAAAAAATTAGCTGGGTGTGGTGGCAAGTACCTGTAGTCCTAGCTACTCGGGAGGCTGAGGTAGGAGAATGGTGTGAACCCGGGAGGCAGAGCTTGCAGTGAGCCGAGATCACACTGCTGCACTCCAGCCTGGGCAACTCTAAGCAAGACTCTGTCTCAAAATAAAATAAAAAAAAAAAGAAAAGAAAATATTAACTTCTCTGACTCCCAATTTCCTAATTTTCGTAAATTAATAACATCTAGTTCACACAATTATTTTGATGATTAATTGTAATGGTGATATAAAAGTCAAGACTTGTTCTCTACTCTTATCAACAGCCAACTGTAGGAGACAAGAATGGAGGCACATAGGCCCATAGAGCATGGTGAGAGCTGTATCAGCATAGCTCCAAAACTCTAGACAGTACCCAGGAGGGACGGATGGATTGTTGATGGGGATAAAGGAGAAGTTACACAGAAGGTACTCTACATAATAAAGCATGTGGCCAAAGAATTAGAGTAAGAGTATTAGAGCAACCAAATAAAGGCAGCCACATATTGGGAATGAGAAGTAGATTTTCAGGAGGTGAAGGGGACAAAAGGGCAGATGAGAATTACACATGAAGCTTAGGGCTAAATTACAGAGAGCCCAATGTGTCTTCTAAGGTCTTTGACTTTACATCATATAAAATGGAGAGTCAGTGGATACACTTAACTAGAAAAAAATAGAGTGTATTGCTTTTTAAAAGGTCCTGTTAACAGCAGTCCAGAGCACAGTGCTACAGGGAGACTCACAGATAAGGAAAAGTTCCACAGTAACCAACAGCCAAGACAAGAAATAATGAGAAAATTGTAAACAGCAGTATAAAATATTAGGACAAAAAAAACTTTTAAAAAATATATGAGCATATGAGAAAATGAGAGAAAAAAATTAATTTATAACAAGATACACTAAATGCAAGCAAAGCAATATTCAGAGGCAAATTTATGATGAAAATATTGTCTTATAATACTTATTATAATAATTACTTGAGCTAGTCAATTATCTAAAGAAATTTAAAAAATAATTAAGCCTTTGAAATAAGAGTAAAAATAAAATTGACACAGAGAAAACAATAAATCCAGGAACTTATATTTGTTAAAATGATAATGTTAATAAATCTCTAGAAAACCTAGCCAAGAATAAAAGATTAAATAATGGGTAAATAAAATTAAGTATAAAAAGTGGCTCTAGGCCAGGCGTGGTGGCTCATGCCTGTAATCCAAGCACTTTGGGAGGCCAAGGCAGGTGGATCACTTGAGGTCAGGAGTTCGAGACCAGCCTGACCAACATGGAGAAACCCTATCTCTACTAAAAATACAAAATTAGCTGGGTGTCTGGGTGCATGCCTGTAATCCCAGCTACTCAGGAGGCTGAGGCAGGAGAATTGTTTGAACCCAGGAGGCAGAGGTTGCAGTGAGCCAAGATGGTGCCATTGCACTCCAGCCTGGGCAACAAGAGTGAAACTCCATCTCAAAAAAAAAAAAAAAAAAAAAAAAAAAGGTAGTTCTGATAATAAGTAATTTTTCACTACCTGTGAATTAAATTCAAAGTTGTACGTTAAGATATTTGAAAAATTGATGAAACAGATAATTTTCTGGAAAACATATGTGAAATCTGAAAATTGACTCAAAGAAAACAGAAACATAAAAGAACAATAATCAGGTTAAAAAAAGCTAAAACCTGTAAAATATTAATTTTGAAAGGACTAGAAACAGACTATTTTACCAAGAGATTCCTTATTTCATTAAAGTGATATTTAATGTCAGTTATTACTAAACGTTTAGCAAATTGCTAAACAGGATCAATTTCTAGAAATCAATAACTGGCTTACAAAAAACAAGCAATTGGAAAATGCAATAAAGAGGTAATATTTCATTCAGAATAGCCACCAAATACAATATAAAACATTTAACAATAACCTTAACAATAAATATGTGGCCCCATAGAAAATAAACTCCCACACCTTTCTAACACAGAATTAAAGATGTGAATAAATTATTCTAGAGGCATCTTGTATGATGAAGGACAACAGGAAATGAGTTAATCTTGCCAATCTAAGTAAAAATATTATACAAAATGTATAAATTACTGAAAATAGAAAATAATTGGAAATATCTTAGTTAATTTGTATGTAGTGCTAATTACGTGCTATGATACCTTTATATAGATTAACCATGTAAACCTCATACATATTCCATGAGGTGCAAACTGTGCTATTCTGCATCTTATGCAGGGGGAAACCAAAGCTCAGAAAAATAATTGTACAAGATCATGTGGCTAGTAGATTTTGGAACTAAGACTTAAAATCCAGATAGCATGATTTCAAAACCTGAGCTCTTAGCTCCTGTGACATTTAGCTTCTCAATCCCAAATGTCCAAAAATTAGAAACCAGTCAAATAAATTAGGATACATATGTATGTCTTTGAAAGAGGAAATGCTTCAACATAATGTTAAGTTAAAAAGAAATAAATAAAACATTATAAATAATACAATCGCAATTTTATCATTCTTGCCTGTAGGTATATATGTCTGTGTGTATAAAGAGTGCTTTAAAAAAATGGACAGCGATATTTTTTTAAAATGTTAACTGTGGTTTGAGATAATATTACATATAATTTTGAGTTTTTTATACATTCCAAATCTTCTGTATGCAGCAGATATTATAGCAACAAACAAATAATAAAAGCTAATTTGTAAATAAGTATGAGTTAAATTGGCGATCTTAATATAAAAAGTTATTTTTTATTCAAGTGAAACATAGTAAAATATTCAGACACAGAAAACGCTCTTCCTTTAATCTTCCCAAAGTATATGAAATCAACTAAGGGTTAATTATGGAGCAAAGCTAAAACACCCTCCTAAGAATCCAACTCCCTGCTGCAGCTTTCCCATTTCCCAGAACACATAATACTACAAGCTAACGGGAATTAAAAATTGGATATCTAGGCCAGACACGTTGGCTCACGCCACTTTGGGAGGCCAAGACGGATCAGCTGAGGTCAGGAGTGCCAGGTCAGCCTGACCAACATGGTGAGACTCTGTCTCTACTAAAAATACAAAAATCAGCCTGGTGTGGTGGCATGTACCTATAATCCCAGCTACTTGGGAGGCTCAGGCACGAGAGTCGGCTTGAACCTGGGAGGCGGAGGTTGTAGTGAGCCAAGATAGCGTCACTGCATGCCAGCCTGGGTAACAAAGTGAGACTTCAACCTGGGTGACAGAGCGAGACTCCGTCTCAAAAATAAAAAATAAATAAAAATAGAAAATAAAAAAAAAAGGATATCTAACATTTAATTTTAAAGGAAAATCTCAGAAAGTCACATATTTACACATTTCATATAGTATGAAATGTTTATTTTAGTCTTTTATTATTCAGTTAGTATACAAGAATCAGCAAACTGCACACCACTCTGTCCAATTACAGACTGTATAATCCTAGGCTCCATGGAATTCTTTTTCTAGCAGCATTTCTCTAATGCAAAAATAAAGGAAAATAAAAGCCAAAAACTTTAAATTTATACCAAAATGAAGTAACAAGTAAGAGTAATTTTCCAATATTGTAATAAATACATAGGTACATCTTTTATTTGTAACTGCTAAAAATGCAATATTACTGAAAATTTATTCTAGTGAACCTACCACTCAAAAGAATTGATTCTAAAGATTCATGATCTAAGATCTCCTTCAGTATCTCTCTTGCCTCGAAAACAAAGACCCCAAAAAAACACTGCCATTTAACTGCATAATTATCTGCTTGGGTAGCTTTGCCAAGATCCACTTCTCCTAACTCACAGGTCTCAAGTTGAACCCATCAACCACAAATTTTCCTGTAGTAGTAGCATCTTCCACAGTGAGCATGTCAGTGCCAGCCTCTATCTGCAACCGCAGCCACTTTCAGCTTTCAGTTTTTATTTAAAAGACTTAATTGGAAGTTTTTATTACTCCCAATTAGGCTTTTTAATTAAAAGGAAAAGTTGAAAGAGGCTGCAGGCAAATACTGCTGAAACCCATATCAGCATAAAATCAAAGGAAATAAAAACAAAATTACACTACTGTAAAACAGCAGTAACAGGCACAGCTTTCAATAATGTTTACCTCTGGTCATATTTAATGTTATGGTAGCACATTGACAGTGATGAAGTGGACATGACTGATTGGAAAAACCAGACTGTCTCTAATGTAACAATAAAATTCATCAAAATGATACTTAAAAGACCACATTAGCATTCAAGGCAAAAATCTACCAAAATGCACAGTTGACAATTCAAGCAGTTAGCAACTCTAATTCACCAGCATGGCACTAACTCTACACACTAATGCAGACTCTTAAAGCCTCTTTGACAAGCAGAATACTACATATAAAATATGTGAGTAAGTGCTTATTGTTGTAAGATGTTTAGCTTTTTAATTCCTTGAAGAATTTTTTTTCTAAATAAAGCCTTAACTTGTCACCATTGTCAAGTTTTGCACTACTGATAGTTTTTTAATTCAAAATGAAATTAGAATAAATTTAAATTCCATAGAATGTCTTCAGAGCAAAACAGAGCTTCTTATATAAAGATGAGATCATCGTCAAAGGTAATAGGAATATGTAGAGATATTAGATCTATACAGAGACAATTTCATACCCAATAAACTTGGCTATTTATCCTGATTTTTATAAATTATCCTGAGAGTCAGAAGATGTTTAAAATGGTTCACATATAAATTGTGATGCTGAAGAAGTTATTCCTTTGTATCTTCACTTTCCAACTCACAGATTTAATTGATATTTGCCCCCAAATCATACTACCAAATTTGGGGTAAAAACACACTGAGGTCTATTTAGAGATGACAAAATTCAGTAGGACCAGGCTACAAAAATCTTTGTTGTTTATGTCCAGTCATGTGAGGAGTTCATATTTTGCAATTTGCATTCTTGACTAAAAGATAATGCAAATGTAATGCAGCCCCTCTGTGGTTTTCTAAAGACAGTAATCTTGCATTTTCTCTTTCACAAGGAGACACTCACTACAGAGCAGGCTAGGGGGACAGGGGCAGGTTAGAAATCCTTTTGTGTCATGGATAAGTCTTTTTAGTCTCCCTGCCTTGACTCTTGACTCTACAGTTCATTCTCTGCATAACAAGCTTTCATAAGGCACAAATCAATTCGCATCATTCCCTTGCTTTACAAACACTATTACGGCTTCTTACTGTGACTAGAATAAAACCTGAACTCCTATGCATGGCCTATCAAAGCACTGCCTGGTCTAGCTCGTGACTCCAACCTCATCTAGAGTCCTCTCTCTAGCTCATTCTTTCCAGCAACTAGGATCTGTGGACACATCAATAAGCCCTTGCCTGCACTGGGGCATTTGCAAATGCCCTATTTTGTGTCTAACACTTTTCCTCCTTTCCCAGAGGCCCACTTTTTCTATGCTTCTCAATTTAAACATAGTATCAATGTAAACATTACCTCTTCAGAGATGCCTTCCCTAACCATTTAAAGTATGTCCATCACAGTTACCATCATAAATCTACCACAATTCATAAATGTATATGCCCCATAACCCTTAACACAATCATAATTACAATACTTAGGTGACCATTTACATGTTTCCTTTTTTCAGAATGTCCTCAACAAGAGTACATCCCTCCACCAAAAATAAACCACGACTGTTTGTTTCAACATATTCCACCATGTACCCGACACCTAGCTTCATACTGGGCAGAGAGTGGGCAATCAATAAATTTTTTATGAATAAATGAAAAAAGAATATATGAATGCAAGTGTTAAAGAATTTCTTTCAAGTTGCTAGTAACAAAGGCGCCTCATGTGTTATAAAATTATTATAAGGTAGTAGGGAATAGAAACACCACTCAGTTGTGTTTAAGATCAGTTAAGAATGTACTCATGACCCCTCTAGCCAGACATATATCAATCTCAACAAGAACTGAGCTCCTGTATCTTCCATGTGGTTTGGGATTTTGGGAGGTTTTTGCTTGTTTTTGTTGTTTGTTTATTTCCTAATCATACAGTTTCTTTTCCCCCTTCTCCCACCTCCCACTTAAAAGGTCAGCCTTTTAAGGTTTACTCTGAGGTGTAAGTATAAGAAGTTTCACTTATTTCTATAGAGTATATGTCCCACAGTTAAAAGTATAATAATATTCCACTTGTCAAAGCTAATTTCCCACCAACTCACATTATAACATGTGAAACAAAGTAGAAGAAAGTAGGAATTTTACAATAATATCAAGAGAAAAAAGTAGAAGGAAAAGGAGTTGGAGGAGAGGAAGGAACCAAGTCAATATTATAGCCCTTAACATAAACAATTGGGGATGAAGGTGTTAAGCAGCATACTGTTCATCAACTATCTTCACTTAAAATTCACTTAGGGAGAAGAAAGAAAAAAGACAAGTTTCATGGTACCACCAGCCTGTGCTTTCATACCTCCAGATGGTGGGTGTATAGAAACTATCTGGAGATGCATCCAAGCACCTGCAGCCTCTAGGAAGATTGCTTTCCAAAATAGAAAGGTGAGCTGGGATTAGCCCTAGGAGACTGAGAAAAGCATGGAACTAAACATTAAAGCTTGAACAATCATATAAATATTCTCCTACCTTAGGAGAGACAGCTGAAAGAAAGAAAAATACTGTCCGGCATGTGCAGAATCTATGTCATCCTACTAATTACATAAAACTACATGGTAACATCTGTATCATTTACTTTATTTTGAACAGAATAGATGGATCAGATAGGATAAATGATTTGTCATGAGCAAGACAGTTAATAAGGGTTATAGCCCGAATGAACAAGACTTCTCTGTCTCCAAAGCCTAATGAGTTATATTCATTTCAGGCAGAAAGAACCTTCAGACCATTTGCTTTTTACATGTTCCTTTTTATTGTTTCTTTGGTTTGCAATGTTTCATTTTCTGTTTTGTTTTACTTTGTTTCACGTTTCAACCGATATGCCTGTGCCACCTACTTTAGAATACTTGCAGAATTTTCCAGAGCCAAATTTTAACATCATTGCTTATGTTTAAAGGGACCTGGAACTTTTGTTGCAATTCTAGGTTCTACACTGTGTTTGAAGAAGAGAGAAATCATGGGTAATCTCACAAGAAGACAATTTCACAGAGATAAAGGGCTCTAGCTTCTGAGCCAGTTATATCTGAACTTTTTTCATAGCTCTACCACTAGGTAGCTGTACTCTTAAATAAAGACCATTGCTGCATTATTTTTATAGTTATCATAGCAAATTATCATAAATGTGGTGGTTGAAAACAACATATATTTATTATCTTACAGTTCTGGAGGTCAGAAGTCAGGCCTGGGTCTCACTGAACACAAATCAAGGTATTTGCAGGGCTGTATTCCTTTCTGAAGGCTCTAAAATAGCATCAATTTTCTTGCCTTTTTCAGCTTCTAGAGGCTTCCTGCATTCCTCGGCCCTGGCCCCATTTTTCCATCTTCATAACCAGCAACACTGCATGTTTCTCACCTTCTTCCATCATCACATCTGTATCATTGATCATAGACAGGAATGGTTCTCCTCCTTTTAATGATCCATGTGATTCAATGAAACCCACCCAGATAAACCAAGATAATCCCCTCATTACAAAGTCCTTAACCTTAATCACATCTGCCAATTCCCCATTGCTAGGTAAGACAATATGTTTGTAGATTACAGGGATTAGAATATGAATATCTTTGGAGAGGTTATTATTTTGCCTACCACAGTTATCTGAGTCTCAATTCTCCCACCAGTATAATAGGAAAAATAGCTCCCACTTCATAGAATTTTGGGGATGGTAGGTGAGTATACACACAAAATGGTTAGCTTAGTATCTAATGTGTAATTATGGCCCTGAAAATGTTAGCTACTGTCATAAGTAATAACCTGTTCTTGCTGTTCTCACTCACTTCTAGCAAAACCCACTTCCTACTACCACAAAACCATCAGGGTCATTCATTTCAAACCATCCTGTATCCCAGATTCTTCTCTATATTTCTCAGAGGACAACGTTTTCTCAAACCTTTCATAAGCATTTGTCTCCCCTCAGAATAAGCCGGAGAGGTCACACTGGGGGTTATATCTGTACACATGAAATTTTCAAAACTGTCACTCGACAATGGGCCCTAAACCCCTACAAAACTTCTCTTATGACCATTCATGGTTACTTTTCAATCTAAATAAACCTCACACTGAAATTCATCATAAACACTCCCATGTCTCTCTCTCTGAGACCCAGGGCTGCCAGTGGTGAGGAAGCCAGCCAATCACCTGCTTCTTTCAGAGGTCCTGGCGTCACAGTATAACCAGATTGTCAAGGTTCACCTGGAGGATTACCTGCTAAATCATAAGTTTAAAGAAAACAATTTGGAGTTACCCAAGAGGAAACAACACACTTACTTATCTCCAGACTCTCCACACAAACTGTATTAAATTTTCCATAACCAAATTTACTGCAGGGCTGAGAACAAGCATGAGATATTTCTGCTGAAAGTTTTTGATATTTCAAACTGCCTTCTAAAAAGAAGCTTAAAACCTAAGTGCAATTCCTCTCTTCAGCAAAACTCATATTTTCTTTTTCATTTGGGAAAATTGCTTGGCCATCTAATTGTTCCATAGTACAAAGTAAAAATAAGTTCAACACACACGACCTATATTAAGCCAGATAATAATGCCCTTCACTGTCAAGATTTTGTAAACACCACATTTGACATCATCAAACTGTCCAGGAGTTCTTTCAGCATCAATTTCTGTGACATTTATAAATCAATAAAACACAAGTATTCACACTAGTGGAGGGAAAAAGAAATGAAAGATGGCAGAAAAGTTACTTTTTAAATTTCTAAACTAAATATATATTCAAGTATAGCAACTCTTGAGCCAAACAGGTAATGAACTCTTGGAGAACTATTCAGCATTCTTCCCAATGCTTGGTAGTCACTGCATTAAGTGTACAATGTAGGAATATGGAAAACAAGTAGAATTCAGCCAAATAGATTTGTTGTAGTCAATATTCACCAATACTAAACAGAAAGGCATGTTTTGTTTGAAAAGGGCACCTCAATTCCCATCCCTGCCCATCAAGTGAAAAGGAAAATATATGAGGATATCAACTGTGAAATGTCAGCATACTAAGTAGGGTATATAGCTTGTGTTTCCTGATATGAAAGGGAAAGATCTCAGTGAATGCTATTTGAAAGTCCATCTGCCACAGAGCTATACGATGCCTTCCCGTGTTCTATAAAGCTGCTCAGAGGGGATGCTCAGAGTGCTGAAGCACTATCTCAGCACATCGCCCCATCACCACCCACAGCTGTTCATGGGAGTGCCGGAGAGAATTGCATGTACTAAAGAAAATGAATTTGGAAATAAAATAGAAGAGCTTCAGAATTTAAACAAGAAAAGGAAAAGAACTGAAGCAAATGATACAGTTACCTTATCCCATGAGACAAGCATGTATGAATGAATGTTATAAGATTTTTTACTAAGCCTAAACATAACTATGAAATATAAAAAGCGCCTAGGTCTTTTGTTGTCGCTATCAAAGAGGGGGAAATGAGCTAGTCCAGAGTAACAGTGCTGGAGGCAGATAATGAAAGCTTGAAATTGAAATGGTGATAAACTCTGTGTACAAGTCCTGCAGATTAGATGAATATTTATTAGAGTTACATTTTACATTCTCCTAAAGAGTATGTAGCATCTTAAAGAATAATTTTAAAAGCTCTCATCTCTATTTCAAAAAAAAGAGTGGGGGGAAGAAAAAAGGGTGCAATCTACATGGAGTAATGTGAATTCACGAATGGCAATGCTCACAATATCTTAACGTGTTTCTCAAACCAAAGAACCCCATAATCACTTCTCAGATTTAACAAGCTGACATCAAACTATAAACAGGATCATTTCACACCAATGATATCATAGCCACCTCTCAGGAGAAAGGGAAGCCACATTTCACAGTTTAAAAGTGCATATGAAAAGGAAAAGTGCAACCAAACTACCCAGAGTCTATGAGGGAACATCGTCAGATTAATAATGTGTGAAATGTAGTCAAAACCCTGCTGCCCATAGCAGGTATTTCAGCTCTTCTTACACTGTTAAGATCACTGGAAACTTTTAAATACAGGATACTGTCATTTAAAATGGATTCTGCTTTAAAAGAGATAGTTTTGATATATCACTAGACAGTTTCAGAAGTAAACAGGCACCCAAGTGCAACAAGGGAAGACACATTTCAGTACTCATCTGGCCAAGTGCAAGACGGTGGAAGATATATTGGGGTTTGATTTGATGGTTGTCTCAAAAAATAAATAAATAAATAAGCAAAAATAAATCCTCTCCCATTGTATCAATAACAAGATAGGGACATTTGTTTTCACATACCCAAGGAAGTAATTACTTGTACTGTAGCATATATCACTAATCTCTTTTTTTTTTTTTTTTTTTTTTTTGACAGAATCTCACTCTGTGCCTAGGCTGGAGTTAGTGGCACGATCTCAGCTCACTGGAACCTCCACCACTGAGGTTGAAGCAATTCTCCTGCCTCAGCCTCCCAAGACGCTGGGAGTACAGGCATGCACTACATGCCTGGCTAATTTTTGTATTTTTAGTAGAGACAGGGTTTTGCCATTTTGATCAGGCTGGTCTCAAACTCTTGACCTTAAGTGATCCACCAGACTTGGCCACCCAAAGTGTCATTAATCTCTCTTATGAGACCAATTATAATTTGGATTAAAATTTATAGACCACAAGGTATGGTGATTTAAAACAGTATAAAAAATCCACCTAGTTAATGAAATCCAAAACTTTCATTGCTTTTCCCTTAATCATCTGAATAATTTGTCAAAATATTGCCCCATCTACTACATCTTTTAAATAAATTCAAATGAATAAAGTTGATTCATTTTAAAATTGTGCCTCCTCCATCATGAGACATTAATGTATCATCCTATTTATCAGAACAAAGACATTAAAATGACACACCACATTTTAATAATAAAAAATGATAGTGGAAAATATCAGAAGAAAAAATATACTTTTCTTTTAGCTAGTTTAGGGAAAGAAAAAAAAATATCTGTCTTGCTTGAGCTTTTAATTAGTTAATCCTGCAAACAGATAAGTCAGTGCTGTGAAGTGCTCCTCTGGTTTCAAATAATAACCTGAAAATGAGTGCCTGGGGTTGGATTAACTATTGCCTCATCAGCATTCATCACTATTGCTATAGCATGAAGAGAATAAAAAATAAAATAAATGAAGAGAGGAAATAAAACTATGACGAAAAGGACAACGTTTTTTAAAAATCTTGCCATTGATCATATCTCCCCAAGCATTATTTCACTGTACATGATGTGATGGTTGCATAACAGCCACATTCTTGAAGCACATACTTACCTGAAACAAATTTTGTAGTTTCTTCTGCTTTCCAGGCAGAGACTCTTACACTTAGTTGGCACCAGAACCACCTGGGAGCTTATTAAAAGTTGAGATTCCCAGGACTCTAAAGATTCTGAGGCAGCCAGTGTAGTTTGCGGCTTGGGCATTTTCAAGCACTCCAGGTTGATTACCATGCAATAGGTTTACAGATCATACCTGAAGAAACACTGCCCTGCACATTGCGCTCTACATCCTCTTCTACATCCCCAAAGAAAACAAGAAGACTTCCTGCATATGCTCTGCACCCTAAGGAGGCAGAAAATCACCGCATTTCTGTCTCATTGCCCATTGTATGAATGAGGCTGTTGCCACTTTTTAGTCAGCTGTTCCAAACTGAACCTCCGGTGGCAGGTCCTCGTATCTTCATAAGTACATCATTCCATCTTTGAACAACTCTGACTTTTCTCTTCTTCTTATATTTGCATACAAGTTTTTGTTCTAACCTTTGGAACCATATTCTGTAACCGCTATTTTGCTTCCTCATACCAACAGTGTAGGCACAGGTAGATGGTTCCACCCAAAGACTGGCAGGGGGAACAAATTCAGTGAAAATGCCCTGGAGCTCATATGACATGACACATTCTTAGAAAGGGCTGGGGGGATTTAAGTGATTTGAGATTTTGGTAAAGCTGTATATGATTATAAAAGGTATAGCTGATGAGAAGAGAGAATGGAATTGCCACAGGAGAGATTATTTTCCTTCCAACAGTATAGGATACATATGAAAAATATAAATTTAAACAATATGGAAGTTTAGAGTAAAAAGGTAAAATCTTTTTTCCCAAAGCTGACCCTTCTATTCTCCTAAAACAGTATCTCAACATCTTTTATTTCTAGTTATTTTACTGGCTTTCATTACCACAATATATTTCTCTCTCTCTTTACCTGACAGTGCCCATTGCCTTCTTACCCAGAGAGATGAGGAGTTTGTGAACATGCTCTACCCTCTTCCTCTTCTCTCTCCTCTACCTTGTATTATTAATTTAAGCTATTCTAGTGGTTGCCTTTATGACTTTAACTTTTGTAGTTAAGTTTCTAGCTCTGAATTAGTCATCTTGGGCAGCATATAAAGATGCTATAAAAAATAAGGATATTTGCACATTTATGCTTTCTAAAGGTAAGATGTTAAAAATGCTTTCTTAATCACTAACCTATGTGTCAGATGACTGACCTAAGGCAAAGCTCCTGAAATTATTCTCTCTTCTATCCGTAGTCAGTAGTATTGTTGACATGTATACTGTAGAGAATTGTTTGAAACTTTCTAAAGCCTTGCGTTTGACATAAATATAAATTTGCATAACATATACACTAGATTGACTGTCCCCATACACCTTCTTATAACTTTGATACATGATTTTAACTCATGTTAAAAAAAAGAAAAAAAAAACATTGGTCGGGAGCAGTGGCTCACTCCTTTAATCACAGCACTTTGGGAGGCCAAGGAGGGTGGATTACTGGAGGTAAGGAGTTGGACACCAGCCTGGCCAACATAGCAAAACCCTGTCTCTACTAAAAATACAAAAATTAGCCTAGCATGGTGGCACATGCCTGTAATCCAGCTATTCAGGAGGCTGAGGTAGGAGAATCACTTGAACCTGAGAGGCAAAGGTTGCAGTGAGCCGAGATTGCACCACCGCATTCCAGCCTCCAGCCTGGGCAACAGAGCAAGACTCCATCTCAGAGAAAAACAAAAAACAACAACAACAAAAGAAACACATATTTTTAACTAATACAACATAATTTGTTGCAGAAGAGCTGATTCTCTATCTTGAGGATTCTTTAGTACCACACTCTATTTCAGCCCCATAAAAAAGTCTTTCTTTATTTGACAGGGCCCTGGATTTCTAATAAAGTTCCATTTGCATTATCCAAGAGTAATAAAACATCTGCTGACAAAAAAGAGTCACCAACTAATATCCTAGAACAAAACTAAGCTATCAGTTCTGAAAGAATGTTGCTTCCAAACAACCTCACTGCGTTAGTCTTGGCTGGAGAACAAATGACAGAAAGTTATTCAAAAGCTGACATATAAAGAAAGAAATGGTAGTGCCATAAACAGGTAGTTAATGAATCACAAAAGTAAAAGAAAATGGCATTGTTGTGACATGGTAACAAACCACAATGGCCAACTCACTTGTCAATCAGAATACTATTATACTCAGTGGGAGTATGGTTGCCTTTGTTATTGTTTTGAACAATCACATAGACGGTGAATCAAAGACCCAGAGAAATAACACTGCAACTGCAAACCAAAAAAACAACTTTTATGAGAATTCTATGTCCTATCTAACTAGAGATGTAATGTTGATTTTTCTACGACATTACTACTACACATGAAATTATCACTTCCAATATCCTTGTGAAGGCTAACTTATGTAGGCCAATCCTTAATTTTCCAGGGATTGATTCTTTACTTTTTCTACAAGGAAGTTACTGTCTCTTGGAAAACACACAGCACTAGCTCATTGCACAGTGCCCTTAAAGAACTAAAGGTAAGGTTTCTTTGGAAAAGTGCAAACCTTTATACATATTTACAAAAATATGCGTTGTTACAATGATATCTATAAATAAATACATCCTAAAGGAATACACTATTCAATGTCAAAGTGATTGTTAAAAAGTCAATATGATATAATGTAGCATGCTATCATAAAACTTTAATAGATGTGCTTATTAACTAAAGAAAATTTGTCTACAGAATGCCCAGTGTAAGATTAAAAATAAAATCCAACAACAAAATGTAAAATTTCATAACAGCCCATCCAACGGGTATAGTAGAGAGAGAAAAAGACAGTAACAAACAAACAGCAACCAAGACATGTAGGGCAGGAAGGACTGAAATAAAACTACTGTTTCATTTTAAAATCATAACAAAAATGATAAATGTTTTTTAATAGACCAATTAGATGGATTATGTTATACATACTACTTAATGGGAAATGAAGCAGAAATTAAGAAGCAGATTTGAAGTTTTCATAACTAGTTTGCTATGTAGGCATAACATGGGATTACAATAATCGAATTTTGAAGTTAAGTAATAGTGACTTTAAATGTAAAATCCATTTTAAAACCATACTCTATGTCCTGATGGTTTGGAATCAGCTACTATGCACAGAAGAATGTCTTGATTATAAATAAAAGTTCTTAAATTCTAGCCTTTTCGGCTGGGTGTGGTGGCTCAAGCCTGTAATCCCAGCACTTTGGGAGGCCGAGACGGGCGGATCACGAGGTCAGGAGATCGAGACCATCCTGGCTAAGACTGTGAAACCCCGTCTCTACTAAAAAATACAAAAAACTAGCCGGGCGAGGTGGTGGGAGTCTGTAGTCCCAGCTACTCCGGAGGCTGAGGCAGGAGAATGGCGTAAACCCAGGAGGCGGAGTTTGCAGTGAGCTGAGATCCGGCCACTGCACTCCAGCCCAGGCGACAGATTGAGACTCCGTCTCAAAAAAAAAAAAAATTCTAGCCTTTTCTTGGATTATAGATATTTCCAAAAGGGGGGAAAATCATGACCAATAAAATTCAAAAATCCTAATCCTAATTAATTTTTTCACTTCCTAATCTATTCATGACTCAGAAATCTCTTCGAAGAATTTATTCCATAGGAAAATGCTCCCTAGTTCCAAAGACTATTTAATACAGTGGTTTTTCATTATTCATAGCACCAACGGATACCAAGTGGTAAAGAATTCCACAGTGGCATATGCCGTTATCAAATGTACCAAGAAATTACAGTTCATAAATATTAATGTTTGTGGCTGAGTCAATACTTTATCAGACCAATTATTATAAATGTGAAAGTGCTAACAATCCCCTTGTTTACCACAGCAGAATTTATACTAGTCCCTGGTGAACAACATTTAATATTTTAGATGCTAATATTCTTGGCTTCAGCTATTTTCATACTTTTAACGTGTACAAAATATGATAACTGTAGCTACTGTTTACTGTGTAATATAACCCTAAAGATTAGGTTACAGTTACCACTTAGCAGTTACTATGAATACGTTCAAGTTAATGGTAATAAGGATCATCTATAATTGCTTTATGAGAATTGAAGTTCCCACAGAGGTAACTATTCTAATTGCTACAACTACTCAGATTCAATTTTCCAATTCTTACCATTTTCACTATAGACAGGAAAACATACAAGAGCCAAAGAACAGAAGGAGAAAATCAGAATTATTAGAATGATGAAGGTGCTGAACTGGATTTCCTCACTCCAGCTCTGAAGGTGCAAGATATGCAACCCAGTTATCTTAAGAAGAAAACCCAAGGATCAGACTAGTGTTCTGAGATGTGCTGCTATCTCTGAGAATGTACATAATTAAGTTCTCTGAACATCAGATACTGCTGTATCTTTGTTATGCTATTTCCCTTTTGATCCACAGCCTGTCAAATTGTATCCAGCTTTCATTGGTCAAAGGATATATGGACTTCCTCATTAAGTACTTTTTTATTACTTAAGCAATTAATATATCCTTATTTTGAATATTTACAGTTTAGATAACACAATTTAGTGTAGAATTATGTATATTCCACTTATTTTTTAAAAATTATCTCCTTTGGGCAGGGCACAGTGGCTCACACCTGTAATCCCAGCACTTTGGGAGGCTGAGGGGGGTGGATCACCTGAGGTCAGGAGTTCGAGACCAGCCTGGCCAACATGGTAAAATCCCATTTCTACTAAAATATAAAATTTGGCCGGGCATGGTGGTGCACGCCTGTGATCCCAGCTACTTGGGAGGCTGAGGCAGGAGAATCACTTGAACCCAGGAGGCGGAGGTTGCAGTGAGCAGAGATCGTGCCATTGCATTCCAGCCTAGGCAACAAGAGCAAAACTCCATCTCAAAAAAAAAAAAAAGAAAGAAAAAATTACCTAATTTGTACACAATAATAATAATAATAGCTTCCTGTTTTGATTACCTACTATATGCCCAAAATCATAATTGACCAATTGGACACACTATGATTTCTTTGCTCAACTAGGGAACTCCAGTCACTCATTTATTAACACAGTGTAAACATGTAGCTCAGTCACATGGCAGTGAGTTCACTAAACAAATGTATGGTTCATGGCAGAAAAAGAAAACAATGCATTTATCAACAAGAATGAAATAAAGGTATGATAGCAAGATTTCCACTTATTTTTACAAATGCTCTAAATCTCCAATTGCCAAAAGGCAAAGCTTAGTTTTAACTAGAAGGGCTGCTCTATGAGTTAACTAGTTGGTAAATGTGGAAAGAATGACAGGGCATGCTCTGCTTAACTCCACTCACTTCCTTTAGAGAGGGAGCTTTTCTGCAGAGAACACAAATTTTCTTCTCTTTCATGCTGTACATCTTACCCAGGCAGGCTTCTGGCATAGGCAAGCCCTGGTTTAGAGCCACCTGGAAGTAGATGGGGCAATTTCTGTGATTCTGGAGTTTTTTCTTTGCAAACCTATAAGGCAAACAGATAAAAAGCTACTCTCTACCTAACCTCTGTTAGTGATAAAGGTGGTATTTTGGCCTCTATTTTTTTTGGCTTTTGTTTTTTTCTAATTTTTCAGATGTGGAAAGAGGGTGCTGTTTATTGGTATTTCCTTGAAAAATTCATAAACTCAATTTTGTAAAATTCTGCATGTATGCTTACTTAAATATCTGAAAATAATTAAACCAAAGTGATACAATGAAAGACAATTTTTTTATCTTTGCATATTCTACATTTTACTTTTGAAGATATACTATAGTTAGGAAAAGGGTTAAATATACATATATATATATGCAAACATGCATATATATATTTTTAAATAGAATGCTGACTTCTCAGAAAAAAAAGAATATTGGTTTTGTGTAGTCCTCACAATAGGTGTTGTCTTAAAATGCTCAATATTCATATCATAAGTATTTAACAGTATTTTAGTAATAAGCCCCCAAATGGATTGAACAGTTGGGATAAGCTTGCAGGAAGTCTCAAGCCTCCTATATTATTAAGAACCCTTTCTAATCAGTTAACAGACCCTTGGAGCAATCAAAGAAAATTACCTTCTTTTAGCCGTTACAGATCCACATGGCTTTTCAAAAACGTATCACTGCATCACACGCCCATGGTAGACACAGAATCCCTTTGGTCCAGTAGAAGCTACAGTATGCTTTTATGGTGACATTTTCCTCCAAATATCACTAACTTTCATAGAAGCCAGCAGCTTCAAAGTGCTGGAGGCAGCAGGCTTATAATCAGGAGACATTTATTCCCTCCTCTGTCACTATATTTCTGCTCACTTAGCCTCGCTTCATTTTGCCCATGCACAAAATAAGAAAAACAACTTTTGCTTTTTTCTTAATAGTGCTAGTTAAGAAAATAAATGGATATATCCACATGAATGCTACAACTCTATAGTCTTAAAAAGAAAGCTATATACTTATGTACATTCTTTAATTAACTTTATTACAGTAATTGCTATTTCTATAATTAACTTTAGCAGCCCATCAATGATTAGGCTATGTAATGTTTCTTTTGTTCCTTAACTCAAGATGCACTTAAGTATGTGACATTTTTTCTCCCAATGTCACTAATTTCACAAAAGTCCATCACTTCAAGGTGCTAGAGGCTGGGAAGTTATCAAAACGGCAGAGGAGCAAGCTTTGTCTATAGGAGGAAAACTGGTATTCTCCGAATCGACAAGAAAAACATCACCCTTGAGAGTTGCTTTCCCCAATCAAGAGATGAAAAATCACTTGTATGTGGCAAGTTAACCAAATAATAGTGGAAGAATGCCAGTTTCAGGAAAAGTCATTTTGATGGATGTGAAAGGAATGAAATGAGATGCCTGCTTTATTAAACAGCTGCTGATCTGTTTTCTGCCCACAAGAGGAAGTTTACAAAAGAGTTGGACAGTTGTGTCAGGGAACTGAAGCCCACAATCACCCACAGTAGTTTGAAAAGGACAAAAGCACAAAGTACATCCAGAGCATAAAGACAAGTGACATCTGATAAAACACAAGAGACTCAGTGGAACGGCATTACAGCTTGAAGATAGAAAGCAGCAAATTAGGGTCAAAGAAAAGCTTGTTTTATGAATCTGAAAACACTGAAAAGACTAAAGAGACAGATAAAATCTCTTACAACTTAGCAGGGCTATAGATGTCAAATAGCCAGGAAAGGTCATCTTAAGTAGTTCCACTGCCAGAGTCTTGTTTTGTTTTGTTTTGTTTTTTAATGAACTGAATTAATGAGCTGGATTTCACTGCCCTTTTAAAAAGAAGGCAAAGGAAATAAGCCAGTGTTGACAAACAGCATTAAAAGATGGCTAAAATGTTCTGCAATCGTTATGCTTGCAGCCTACAGCTAAACCCAGCTGTTGACTAAGGGTGACAGCTGCAGAAAACACTGAAGATTAAAAGTATCACTTGAAATTGGGGTGATAGGTTTTGAGGTTTGTTGTTCTCTTTTCAAAGTGATGATTTTTCCTGATTACATCAGAGGCTTAAAAGAGATCAGAAGCTCCAGATGTTGTAACCTGCTTTGTTGGAAAGACTTCTAATTTAATCAAACATAAACAGGATATAGTTACATAAAAAGTAATAAAGTCTCTGATCAAGATTTGAAGTTGCAATGCTATACTGTTCAAATACCCTATCTCTTTTTAAGAGACGTTGGTAATTAAAGATATGCATAATTTCCAAAAATCCAATAATTCCTGTTTGGTATGGGAGAAAAGATCAGAAAAACAATCTTAGGGACTATTGCTGGTTATGAAAATTATATGCACATTAGTAAAAAGTGGGTAGGGCATGGATATATGGTTATAATGAACAGGGATAAACATGGCTTCATATTTGGAATTGTAACAGAGCACTTGGGCAGAGCTGGCAAAGTCTAATCCCCAACAAAACCAGATGGATCAACATATCACAGAGAGAAACTCAGAATTCAAAAACAAATACCTATTTCTGAATATGTTTTAGACAGCATGTCTACATATTTGTTCTTCATATCTTGGCCAACACTCTCTAGGTAACTTCTGTGCTACAATTTTGAAAATCATAAAATGATAAATCGGATGGGATGTTTACTTCCAACTCAGTATTGACAGTGAGTCAGAAATATTCCTTAATACACACAAGGCTTTTAACATTACAGTGAGTACATGGAGGTACATATTAAAGAAGTTAGATAACATTTTTGAACCAAAGAAAATGTACAATAATGACTGCAATGATACAGGGCATGTATGTTCAGGGATTCAAACTAGAAACTGGCATTAGAGAAAGAAACCAAATGCAGAAGATGCAAGAAGACATTTCTGATAGGAAACGGATTTTTTTTTTTCCTTTTACTTTTGTTGTTAAGAGATCCTATGCAGTAACTATCACAGCCAGCCTCTCCTTACTTCATACTGCCACCTAAAGGATAGCAGGCAATTGCTACATAATAATGTGTTTTCTTTCTCATGGCTGAAAATAAATGTCCTAATTAATTTCATGATGCCCCTATTTTTCATGCAGTATTAAAGTTAAGTACGCAAGTGCACATTGGATCTTATGTCTATAATCATAAAATAAAAATGCTGCCTCGAGTTTGAGATTACTTTAGGGAAGCTGAAAAAGTCCCTCCCTGCCCATGACATTTAATAGCAAGGCACATTTTCATTCCTGTTCCTTTTCATTTCAGAAATGAAGCAGATTATCAGGATAGGTGGTCAAAAGATTCTAAATAAGGATCCCAGTTCTGCTAATGGAGATAAATGTATTGTTCAAATGCAGTGTTTAATGAATGCTTTTGGTGGCAGTTGTGGTTGGCTACATGTTTCATTAACTGTAATACAATTAGCCACTCTTTCTCAAAGAATACACTTCCAAAATTTATATTTTAAAATGATTTGGATTTTTTTAAATAACCTTTTGAGAAGCATAAAGCATTTGAAATTAAAAGTAAAATGAAATTTAGTGACATGAATAATGTCAAGTGACAGGAATAAATAAATTCAAGTATTACTGTCCAGTAAAAGGACCAAAATATCATGGTTTTCAGAAAGAGATCGTGATGAATTAAAAGAAACAGTTTGGTTCTTTCAATTTTGTAACAAGAACATTATGACATTTTCTGTCTGAAAAGAATTATCAAATTACTTGCTTGAAAAAAATTGATCAAACCAGGCCAAAAGAGCAGCTTCCATGGCAACCAATGCATTAGAAGATCATAGATGTTCTATATCCTCATTTAGCATCTTGATTGATAAAATTCAGAGAAATTCAGTAGGCCCTAGATGAACTGAAAGATAAATTTGACTTTGCTGATCTGGTGAAAGCTACAATAAGATTACTGGGGAAAGTAATCAACAGATTCCCAAGATGGATTCAGATATTTGTTAAATGATTTAAATTCCTCCTGCACACAAATGAATCAGAAACAGCCTTATATTGAAAAAAAATCTCTCTCTTTTTGTTCTATGATAGATGTATAACTGGAAAGTTCTGCACATGTCATGTTTCTGTTATTCAATTCAATCTCTTAAATGAACTGAAGAAGCTCCCTGATTGAAGGAATCATATGTTGCATCACTTTATAAAATAGAACCTTTTTATAATACAAATAGTAACAGTTTTCTCTCCTCCATGTATGTGGTAAATAAAGATCCTCAGATACTGAATTTTCTTAAAGTAATACAGTCATAATGTGCAAATAACAAAATGCCAGAAGATACAGAAATTACTCCTGGAGAGTTCAGAATTCAAAGGCACAGCACTACCAGAAGAAGTTTTGAAAGATGATTATCATTTATTTTTATGTACTATAGGTAGTAAGCATTTGTGAATTAATCAAGATTTTTGTCAAACAATAAGTTTCCTGCAATTCAGGGTCTCAGGTTGAGTTTAACTTGGTTGCCCCAAAAGAGAGAAAATAATGTATCAATGTTTTTCTTAGTTAATAAACTTCATGATAGCTAAATCAATTTAGTTTTCCCTTTAATACTAATTCAAACCTGCAATGTGATGTACCATTTGGATTGGACCATCTGAAAAACTTTCCAAAGAAACAAATACCTCATTTTAAAACTGCAAATTGAGAGTTCATTTTGGGATAAAGATGTTTTTGTATACATTTTCAAAATTTGTTTTGAAAATACATATTTTTAGTGGAGATACAATGTAGTACAAAATTGCTAACCTGGGGCTGGGCGTAGTGGCTCATGCTTCTAATCTCAGCACTTTGGGAGGCCAAGGAGGCCAGGTCACTTGAGGTCAGGAGTACAAGACCAGCCTGGCCAACATGGTGAAACCCCATCTCTACTATATATATATGTGTGTATATATATATATATACGTGTGTGTGTGTTTGTGTGTGTGTGTGTGTGTGTGTGTGTGTAGTAGCTGCCTGTAATCCCAGCTACTAGGGAGGCTGAGGCAGGAGAATCACTTGAACCCAGGGGGTGGAGGCTGCAGTGAGCCAAGAGCGTGCCATTGCACCCCAGCCTGGGTGACAGAGCAAGATTCAAAAAAATAAAAAATAAAACATAAAGTTAACTTGGATTGTTTATTCCTTCAATACTACTGTGTGAACTTAAGAAGGGCTAAAAATCTCTCTGTTCTATTTCTTATGAGGGTAATGCTATTTTACCCAAAATTATTTTAAATATTTAAAATATTATACGTAAGGCTTTGCAAGCCAAAACCATTTTACCTGAAATACAGTCCTAAGTAGAGAAAAGGGTTTTTGCATTAATTAGCAAATTATTTCCATCTTTCTACTTAGGTTCATATTTGTAAGAAAAGCCTCATAATCATGATTGCATTAGAAACTTTTATACTTATGTTACAAGGGGAAAATATACACAGTTTGTGTGATAACATCTGATAATTACCATGCCTATGACAGGCTTTTCATATTGTAATAAGATATTTATATATCACATTACTTTTGAATAGATCACAGGACTAGAAAAATCATCTCACTAATTTTCACCTCATCCATAATTGGTAGATAGGATCTCCATCAGAAGCTAGTAGGTAAGAGGTAAGGGAAAATGGAGTGATGGCTGGAGGTCAGGTCTGTTCTAAGATGAATAATTACTATAAGCTCCTTGAGGGTGAGCATAATATCTGACGGTCTCATTTCCCCTACTGAGGACATTGCTTTGAACAAGTTTTAAAAACTAAAATGAATCTGTGGCCTTTGTGCTACCATAATCCCTTTGTCTTTATACAGCACCACCTGATTCCACTATAACATAACCCATTTTCACATATTTGCTTACAGGTAAATTTCTGAAATAGAATGAAATGTGGTGAAGATCATATACGTGAGTTTATCTTCAGGTGGCGATTCTCTCTATTTAACATGAGCAATAATTCTCCTTAATCTTTGAAAACTATGAGATGAAATAATTTGGAAACTAAGGTAGACTTTAGATCATCATCTGAAAGTTATTATAAGGCTAATTAGAGTGTGCTAAATTAATGATAATTTATCTGAAATTAGCCAGAGGACTTATAAAGGCTCATATTCCCAGTCCACTACCACTACTTAATTAATTTCTGTGGAAATTACTAATTCCCTGAGAAGAATCCTAAAATGCTTCCATTTGAAAACTAGGATGGGAAATGGAAAGCACTGGACAATGGTAGGTAGTCTTCAAGATGGCCTCAATGATCTACACCTCTTGTGTTTCACCTTCTTGTATAGACTCCTCCCACTTTGTACGAGGGATGATCTGGTACAAAGTGATCAGTACCATGTGGCAGAAATAATGGTGTAACTTCTGAGATTAGGTTATAGGTAACTGCTGCTTCCATCCTCCATACTCACTCCTTCATGCGCTCTCTCTTCCTCTCTCAATCGCTCTTTCTTTCCTGACTTTCTTTTTTCTCTCTCTCTCTCCTTAAAGTCTCCAACTAAAAGCTAGTAAGGAACCAAAGCTTCTCAAGTGAGTTAGCTTCAAAGTGATTCTGTAGCCCTAATAGAGCCTTGAGATGACTTCAGCCAAGCCTACACATTGGCTGCAACTTGAGAGACCCTCATCCAGAATCACTCAACTAGGCTCCCAGGTTCCTGACCCTCAGAAACTGTGTGAGATAATAAATACTTGCTTTAGACTGCTATGTTTGGAGGTAAGTTGTTGCACAGAAATAGGTAACTAGTGTAGGCCTGGAGACATACCCAGAGATTTCATATTTTCTCAAGTTGAAGAGTATGACTATAGAAGTAAAATCTTAAAAATACAGAAAGTGAACATCTATCTAAAAGATGATTACCAGGATTTGGTTTACCAGACGGAGATTTATTGACTCCTAAATCATGGGCTATTTGAAAAAGAGAGAAATATTAAAAGCCTGTGAAGAATATATTTTGCTACGATGAAGATTTGTAAGACATGAGGACAGAAAGATAGTGACCAGTTTAAAAGGTTAAACAGTATAAAAATAAATTCAACCTAAAAAGAGTAATGATGAAAGTTATGTTTATTGATTCACAGAGGAAAAGTTTGGTAATAAAATCAAGGCCTTATGTGTTTGGTTACGGTCTGTATCTAGACTAGTTAAGAATATGGGTGCTTTACAAAGCAGAATTTAAAATGCCACCTAAAGAAGTAAGTTGATGTTGCAGATATCAGGGACAACTAGTGGGAGATAGAACACACTCCTGAAAAAGCAACAGATCTATATCTCAGATACCGTCGAAGAGGAGAGTAGGGTCATACTCAAAGAGTATATACCTGCCTGTGATACAGGATGGGGGCAGGGAAGTGCTGAGCAGAGTCAGGTGGGTCCCTGGCAAGGGCTCTACCCCCGGCTCTGTGCCCACGAACCTAGGTGAGGACAGGCATTTCTGCTTTCATGCCCAAATGTTGAATTTCCCAGGACCAATCGGGCCCGCCACACCCCTATCCTGTGCCTATCAAAACCCGAGACCCTAGCAGGCAGGGACAGAAGCACCCAGACACTGAGAGGAACACATTGGTGAAAGAGCACACTGACAGGCCCCAGCAGACACCGACAGGTCTGTAGGCCATCGACCAGGGGAACAATGGGGAGTTTGGCCCAGGCAGTGGGAGGACAGCCTGGCCGCTGAGCAGCCCAACTCGAAGAGAAAACCACCTTCTCACTCCATCTCCCTTCTGGCTTCCCCATCTGCTGAGAGCTACTTCCACTCAATAAAACTTTGCACTCATTCTCCAGGACCCATGTGACCCGATTCTTCCAGGACACCAAGGCAAGAAGCCCCAGGATACAGAAAATCCTCTGTCCTTGCAATAAGGCAGGTGATCTAATTGAGCTGAATAACATGAGTCGCCTATGGACAGCTACACTGAAAGAGCACATAGCAACAAACACCCACTGGGGCCTCGGGAGCTCTAAACATTCACCCCTAGATGCTGCCATGGGGTTGCAACCCCACAACCTTCCCATTTCTATGCTCCCCTTAGAAGCTTGAGCAGCGGGGCACTGAAGAAGCAAGCTACAGCCCTATCGCACAACCTGCAAGATGGACAAGGGAAATTTTCCCATTTCACCTGTAGAGAAATATACAGACCTAAAAGCAGAAACACAACTGGGTATCAAGAGGCAAGATTAGGAAGAAAGCATAAAAGAAACAACATTGTGGAGTCCGTTCAAAGATGGCTGAATAGGAACAGCTCCGGTCTGCAGCTCCCAGCGTGATCAACACAGAAGATAAGTGATTTCTGCATTTCCAGCTGAGGTACCTGGTTCATCTCATTGGGATGGGTCAGAAAGGGGTGCAGCCCATGGAGGACAAGCCAAAGCAGGGCAGGGCATTGCCTCACCTGGGAAGTGCAAGGGGATGGGGGATTTCCCTTTCCTAGCAAAGGGAAGCCGTGACAGACTGTACCGGGAAAATTGGGACACTGTCACCTAAACTCTGTGCTCTTCCAATGGTCTTAGCAAAAGCACACCAGGAGATTATATCCTGTGCCTGGCTCAGCAGGTCCCTCACTCACGGAGCCTTTGTCACTGCTAGTCTGAGATTGAACTGCAAGGCAGCAAGCCTGGCTGGGGAAGGGGTGTCCGCCATTTCTGAGGCTTGAGTAAGTAAACAAAGGGGCTGGGAAGCTGGAAATGGGTGGAGCCCACCACAGCTCAATGAGGCCCACCTGCCTCTGTAGACTCCACCTCGGGGAGCAGGGCATAGCAGAACAAAAGGCAGCAGAAACTTCTGTAGGCTTAAACGTCCCTGTCTGACAGCTCTGAAGAGAGCAGTGGTTCTCCCAGCATGGTGTTTGAGCTCTGAGAATGGACAGATTGGTACCTCAAGTGGGTCCCTGACACCTGTGTAGCCTAACTTGGAGACACCTCCCAGTAGGGGCAGACTGACACCTCATACACCCAGGTGCACCTCTGAGATGAAGCTTCCAGAGGAAGGATCAGGCAGCAATATTTGCTGTTCAGCAATATTTGCTGTTTTGCAGCCTCCGCTGGTGATACCCAGGCAAACAGGGTCTGGAGTGGACCTCCAGCAAACTCCAACAGACCTGCAGCTGAGGGACCTGACTGTTAGGAGGAAAACTAACAAACAGGAAGGAATAGCATCAACATCAACAAAGAGGACATCCACACCAAAACCCTATCTGTAGGCCACCACCATCAAAAACCAAAGGTAGATAAAACCACAAAGATGGGGAGAAACCAAAGCAGAAAAGCTGAAAATTCTAAAAACCAGAGCACCCTTTCTCCTCCAAAGGATTGCAGCTCCTCGCCAGCAATGAAACAAAGCAGGACACAGAATGACTTTGATGAGTTGACAGAAGTAGGCTTCAGAAAGTTGGTAATAACAAACGTCCGAGCTAAAGGAGGGTGTTTGAACCCATCACAAGGAAGCTAAAAACATTGAAAAAAGATTAGATGAATGGCTAACTAGAATAACCAGAGTAGAGAAGACCTGAAGTGACCTAATGGAGCTGAAAATCATGGAACGAGAACTACGTGATGCATGCACAAGCTTCAGTAGCTGATTCGATCAAGTGGAAGAAAGGGTATCAGTGATTGAAGATCAAATTAATGAAAAGAAGCAAGAAGAGAAGTTTAGAAGAAAAAGAATAAAAAGAAGCGAACAAAGCCTCTAAGAAATATGGGACTATGTGAAAAGACCAAATCTACATTTGATTGGTGTACCTGAAAGTGACGGGGAAAATGGAACCGAGCTGGAAAACACTCTTCAGAATATTATCCAGGAGAACTTCCCCAACCTAGCAAGGCAGGCCAACATTCAAATTCTGGAAATACAGAGAACACCACAAAGATACTCCTCAAGAAGAGCAACCCCAAAACACATAATTGTCAGATTCACTATGGTTGAAATGAAGGAAAAAAATGCTAAGGGCAGCCAGAGAGAAAGATCCGGTTACCCACAAAGGGAAACCCATCAGACTAACAGTAGATCTTTAGGCAGAAACCCTAAAAGCCAGAAGAGAATGGGGGCCAATAGTCAACATTCTTAAAGAAAATAATTTTCAACTCAGAATTTCATATTCAACCAAACTAAGCTTCTTAAGTGAAGGAGAAATAAAATCCTTTACAGACAAACAAAGGCTAAGAGATTTTGTCACCACCAGGCCTGACTAACAAGAGCTCCTGAAGGATGCACTAAACATGGAAAGCAATAACCGGTACCAGCCACTGTAAAAACATGCCAAATTGTAAAGACCATCTATGCTAGGAAGAAATGGCATCAACTAATGGACAAAATAACCAGCTAACATCATAATGACAGGATCAAATTCACACATAACAATATTAACCCTAAATGTAAATGGGCTAAATGCCCCAATTAAAAGACAAAGACTGGCAAATTGGATAAAGAGTCAAGAACCATCAGTGTGCTGTATTCAGGAGACCAATCTCATGTGCAGAGACACACATAGGCTCAAAATAAAGGGATGGAGGAAGATCTACTAAGCAAATTGAAAACAAACAAACAAAAAAAGCAGGGGTTTCAATCCTAGTCTCTGATAAAACAGACTTTAAACCAACGAAGATCAAAAGAGAGACAAAGAAGGCTATTACATAATGGTAAAGGGATCAATTCAACAAGAGGAGCTAACTATCCTAAACATAAATGGACCCAGTACAGGAGCACCCACATTCATAAAGCAAGTACTGAGAGATGTAAAAAGAGACTTAGACTGCCACACAATAATAATGGGGGACTTTAACACCCCACTGTCAATATTAGACCGATCAACAAAACAGAAGGTTAAAAAGGATATCCAGGACTTGAACTCAGCTCTGCACCAAGCAGGTCTAATAGATATCTACAGAACTCTCCACCCCAAATCAACAGAACATACCTTCTTCTCATCATCATATCACACTTATTCCAAAATTGACCACATAGTTGGAAGTAAGGCACTCCTCAGCAAATGTAAAAGAACAGAAATCACAACAAACTGTGTCTCAGACCACAGTGCAATCAAATTAGAACTCAGGATTAAGAAACTCACTCAAAAACCACACAACTACAGGGAAATTGAACAACCCACTCCTGAATGACTACCAGGTACATAACAAAATGAAGGCAAAAATAAAGATGCTCTTTGAAACCAATGAGAACAAAGATACAACATACCAGAATCTCTGGGACACATTTAAAGCAGTGTGTAGAGGGAAATTTATAGCACTAAATGCCCACAAGAGAAAGCTGGAAAGTTCTGAAATCAACAACCTAACATCACAATTAAAAGAACTAGAGAAGCAAGAGCAAACACATTCAAAAGCTAGCAGAAGGCAAGAAATAACTAAGATCAGAGCAGAACTGAAGGAGATAGAGACACAAAAATCCCTTTAAAAAATCAATGAATCCAGGAGCTGGTTTTTTGAAAAGATCAACAAAATTGACAGACCACTAGCAAGACTAATAAAGAAGAAAACAGAGAAGAATCAAATAGATGTAATAAAAAATGATAAAGGGGATATCACTACCTATCCCACAGAAATACAAACTACCATCAGAGAATACTATAAACACCTCTACACAAAAAAACTAGAAAATCTAGAAGAAATAGATAAATTCCTGTACACATACACCCTCCCAAGACTAAATCAGGAAGAAGTTAAATTGCTGAATAGACCAATAACAGGCTCTGAAATTGAGGCAATAATTAATAGCCTACCAACCAGAAAAAGTCCAGGACCAGACAGATTCACACCCAAATTCTACCAGAGGTACAAAGAGGAGCTGGTACCATTCCTTCTGAAACTATTCCAATCAATA
>NW_016819410.1:1737347-1764085 GCF_001698545.2 Rhinopithecus bieti | reverse complement strand
AGGCCTCAGAAATAACACCACACATCTACAACCATCTGATCTTTGTCAAACCTGACAAAAACAAGAAATGGGGAAAGGATTCCCTATTTAATAAATGGTGCTGGGAAAGCTGGCTAGCCATATGTAGAAAGCTGAAACTGGATCCTTTCCTCACACCTTATATAAAAATTAATTCAAGATGGATTAAAGACTTAAATGTTAGACCTAAAACCATAAGAACCCTAGAAGAAAACCCAGACAACACCATTCAGGACATAGGCATGGGCAAGGACTTCATGACTAAACCACCAAAAGCAATGGTGATAAAAGTCAAAATAGACAAATGGGATCTAATTAAACTAAAGAACTTCTGCACAGCAGAAGAAACTACCATCACAGTGAACAGGCAATCTAGAGAATGGGAGAAAATTTTTGCAATCTACCCATCTGACAAAGGGCTAATATCCAGAATCTACAAAGAACTCAAACAAATTTACAAGAAAAAAATCTAACAACCCCATCAAAAAGTGGGCAAAGGCTATGAGCAGAGACTTCTCAAAAGAAGACATTTATGCAGACAACAGACAGGTGAAAAAATGCTCATCATCACTGGCCATCAGAGAAATGCAAATCAAAACCACAATGAGGTACCATCTCACACCAGTTAGAATGGCAATCATTAAAAAGTTAGGAAACGACAGATGCTGGAGAGGATGTGGAGAAATAGGAACACTTTTACATTGTTGGTGGGAGTGTAAATTACTTCAACCATTGTTGAAGACAGTGTGGCAATTCCTCAAGGATCTAGAACTAGAAATACCATTTGACCCAGCAATCCCATTACTGGGTATATAGCCAAAGCATTATAAATCATTCTACTATAAAGACACATGCACACGTGTGTTTATTGTGGCACTATTCACAATAGCAAAGACTTGGAACCAACCCAAATGTCCATCAATGATAGACTGGATTAAGAAAATGTGGCACATAGACACCATGGAATACTATGCAGCCGTAAAAAAGGATGAGTTCATGCCCTTTGCAGCAACATGGATGGAGCTGGAAACCATCATTCTGAGCAAACTGACACAAGGACAGAAAACCAAACACCGCATGTTCTCACTCATAGGTGGGAGCTGAACAAAGAGAACACTTGGACACAGGACAGGGAACATCACACACTGGGGCCTGTCGTGGGATGTGGGAGGTTGGGGAGGGATAGCATTAGGAGAAATATCTAATGTAAATGATGAGTTAATGAGTGCAGCACACCAACATGGCACTTGTATACATATGTAACAAACCTGCACATTGTGCACATGTACTCCAGAATTTAAAGTATTAAAAAAAGGAAACATTGTGAGGAACGTGACTTACAGAGTACCTAGCCACATCAAAGTTAGGGATTCAAAACTGCATAACTTCCTCTCATTTGGAAGGATAAAGATGAGTTTACACTATTTCTTGATAACAAATAGCCAGGAAAAATACATTTGATGGCAGAACTATAATTTTGTATAAAAAATGTAAATCTAACAGAAAACATTTAAGGTCTTAGATTTAATCAATTGCTTACATAGAAATTGGGAGACAAAAGCTAATTAATAGCTAATTTGGGAAACATTCTGGTGTATTTACTGGACTATAATCTCAAAGTTAATCTATAATCTCTAGCCCATAGAGTAAAATACAAAAAAACAAAACAACTTACAATCCAATATTAAGTCTAAAATGTGTATTGTCCAGGTTCTAAAATGTAACAATAACTCTGTATTCTGCATTGACCAGATAATTTTAGGGCTCTGATATGTAGTTTTGGGATTACTCTTAATAGAAATATTGAAAAACTATAGAAAGTTCAATGCTGACTGGTTATTCATTCTTCTAACAGACAGATCTTATACTATTTGGAAATTAATTTTTAATTGTCTATTCTGTTTCAGGCATTATCTGAAACTGGTAAAAGAAAAAAAATTTAAATACCCTGTCCCTGTCCACAAAGAGCAGATGACACAGTAAAGGAATGAAACAAATACACAAGATGGTGTGTATCTGTAAACTCTGTGATGTAAGAAATATTCAAGATAATTGGAGTGCTCTGCCTGGAGGACAGACTTGGGGAAATATGATGGATGTCTGCAAACCGCTGAAGGGAAGCATTAGATGCATGTCTAGATGTATCGTATCATACCAGAAAGTAAGGAGGGCAATTATGGGAAGCAAGTCTTGGCCCAGGAACTTTACAGCATTTAGAAACGCGGAGCAGAAGACTCAATCATGAAGTAGCGAGCCCTATTTTAGAAATGTCTGATCATAGGGTAGATGAAACCTGGAAGAAGTACTGTAAGAAGGATTTTCGCTTTGAGGTATGGCTGTGGCTGCCCCTGCTGCTCCTGGTGTGAAGGGGATGGGGTGTTCAAATGTGTTTAAAAGGAACAGAGAAGTGGGGTAAAATGTTTGCTCTGTCTCTAATATTTTGATTTCATGCACAATAACTCAATAACTCTCATTCTCTATCTTCATAAAACACGATTTTTTTTTTTTTTTTTTTTTTTTTTTTTTGTGTGAGACAGGGTTTTGCTTTGCCACCCAGGCTGGAGTGCAGTGGTGTGAACAGAGCTCATTTGCAGCCTTGAGCTCCCAGGCACATGTGATCCCCCCACATCAGCCTCTTTCTTGAGTAGACGAGACTATGGGCGCATGCCACCACATCCGACTAATTTTTTAAATTTTTTTCACAGATAGGGTCTTGCCATGTTGCCTAGTCTAGTCTGGAATTCCTGGGCTCAGGCAATCTTCCTGCCTCAGCCTCCCAAAATGCTAGGATTACAGGTGTGATCCACTGTACCTGGCCAAAACACTATTTTTATTTTAGATCCCATGTCAAAATTTGTCATGCTTCAAGAACCAACACAATTAGGCAGCACATTTATCTTAAGGAAAAGATTGTCCCCTGATCAAGAGATTAATTCTAATATGCCACACCTAATGTGTTTGAGAACACAGAGCAACTTTTAGAAAACATGGTAATAGATCCACATGCAGGAGGCTTAAAAACTTAAATTTAGGATTATTTGGCTTCATATTTGTATAAAAATTGAAAGAAGTTATGCTATCTAGGAAACATTCATTCTTTTGTATAACTCTTTTCAGAATTTCTTTCAAAAGAGTTCCTTTAGCACAAAGCATACTCTTTTCATCTTATTCTCTGATTCTTAATACTGCCTGAGTTGTAAGAAGGTGACTGATATTTTCTTTTGAGGATGGTTCAAACATCCTCTCAGCGGATCAATAACACAAATTCTAAGAAATTTAGTACTCATCCCCTGCCAAGTATTGCTAGATCTGTTAAAGGACCTAAAATCTTCAAAACACATGACTCCTTTTTCTATTATCGAACACATTACTTTGAACCACACTTTAAAAAAAGACACGAGCTCATTTACATCTTGGACAATATAACCAGGTTACAGAATAAATAAAAGAACACTAGATATTCCAACTCAACCAAAATAAAGCTTAAAACTAATTAGTATATTAATTTTAAAATGGCTCAATGGGAGGTATTTGTTAACTTGAGCTTTAAAATAATATTTTAAATTATTTTTTCTATTCTCTGTGGAACTCTACAGGCAATTCATATCAGTGCTTTCCATGGGAATTTTTCCGTGTGGCCTCTTTCAATTTCATAAGAACAAATCATATCCTAAATTCAGCGTATTTATTGATAGCAAAGAGCCAGGAAAATAAATACATTAAATGATAAAACCAAATTTTCTTTTTTAAAAAGTACAATTCACAGGAAGCATTTAAGGTCAAATTACACGGTTGCTACTTGAATTAGCAAAGTTTAATTTCTGCAATCCAGATTTTTGGCAAATAGCAGAATCATAAATACTAGCTATTCTTACATAAGCCTCAATTGTGATGAGTCACATATATGGAAAACTGCCAATTACTCGTCTAAATCAATATTTCTCAAATTGTAATCTATGGTCCACGAGCATCGGAATGAACTAGGGGCTTTTGAATGACACCGGTTCCTGAACCCCACCCTTTTTCTGCTGAGTCAGGCTCTCCCTAAGTAATCCTTGTGCCACCTAAAAATTGAGAACTTATTTTAGATGTGCTTCATTTTTTTTTTTTTTTTTTTTTTTTTGAGACAGAGTCTCACTTTGTGGCCCAAGCTAGAGTGCAGTGAGGCAATCTCAGCTTACTGCAACCTCCGCCTGCTGGGTTTAAGCGATTCTCCTGCTTCAGCCTCCTGAGTAGCTGGGACTATAGGCACACATCACCCAGCGAATTTTTATATTTTTAATAGAGACAGGGTCCGTCATGTTGGCCAGGCTGGTCTCAAACTCCTAACCTCAAGTGATCTGCCCACCTCATGAGGCCTTCAAAAGTGCTGGGATTACAGGTGTGAGCCACCGTACCCAGCCAGATGTGCTTCATTATATCACCAGAAAGCTACAGTAAGAAAAAGATATATATACATATACTCAACATTGTATTGATTTTACATGTTTATTAGTGGACATTGATGACAACATCACACAGTTCCTTTTCTATGAGAACACAGAAAGTATGACTTTCAGGAAAAAGTTTTGCTTTTCCTGGAAAACAGCTTTACTTTTATTTTATCCATGATTCTTATTTCTGTCTTTCTTCTGACCACTAGATGGTTCAAAAACAAATTTTAGACCTGTCTTTTTTAACACTAAAGTATATAATAAAATGTATTGAACGTATTTCCAAAACACCTTTTCCAAAAAACATACTGTGAGAAAACTTGTCGTGTGCCAAAATCCATATAGAGATGCTTCTTGACATTTGATGGAATTACATCCTCATAAACTCATAATAAACCAAAGATATCATTAAGTCAAAAATGCATTTAATACACCGAATCTACTGAACATTGTTATGCCTCTCTTTAACATGTTCAGAAAGCTTTCATTAGCCTACAGTTGGACAACAGTTATCTAACACAAAGACCGTTTATAATAAAGTGTTGAGTATCTCAGGCAATTTGACAACTGTACTAAAAGAGAAAAAAGAATGGTTGTATGAGCATTTGAAGCATGGTTTCTGCTGAATATGCATCACTTTCACACCATCTTAAAGTGGAAAAATTGTCTGTACACTAGGTACACTATGTTTTCCTGGTATTTTAGATTAGTCAGTTTTAAAAGAAAATAAATGTAGTCTGATATTAATTGTTCTCTTAATATCAACCCATGGTAATTCCCAGTGATCACTTTTTTTTTTTCAATTTTCTTCAGTAAATGCTCAAATCAGTGCTTCACAATCTGATAATGAACAAGTTTTGTTCTTTGTAATTTTTAAGCTATCAAGAATTAAATTTTCATAAAACATAACAAAATTATTGTTATAAAAATAAAACAAAAAACCCAGAGACATACAGAATACAGTGCATTGTAAATTATTTTAATTTTAAAACATCATTTCAAATTATTACTAAATGCAATAGTCATAAAATTCTCTAACAAATGTCTACAGAATTTCTAAATGCTTATTCTGTCTTTCTTATTTTATCATGTGGAGCAGTAATAAACAGTCTACAGATAAGCATCTGTCTGTGGACTACACTTTCCACAACTTTCCATGAATAATCCATCCAATACTCCAGTGATTTCTCATCTACAGACTCCACTTTCTATAAATGTTTAGAAAATAGATTATACCTGCTCCTCTCAATTTTTCCTAACCTTCTTCTACCTCTGCACAATTACTCAATAATTACTGAAAATGGATTAGCAATCCCAATGGCAAATCTTTTTAGCAGTTGTGTGGTATAATTAGACCAAAGCTAACTGGAATAGCTAAAAGTGCTTTTTCAATTTGACAACAATTTGGGGCTTTATTTCCCTCTTACCATTGTTTCTTCTAATGTTTTCAATTCAAAGGTGATTACCTTTGTTCACCAATGGCAAGTTCACTTCCCTTCAGGGCACATGGAAAACTGTATTTCTCAATCCCATTCCAATCAACAAGACTATGTGGCTAGTTCTAGCCAATGAACAGTGAGAAACCCTCAGGTGATTTTCCAGTCTCTCTACTCCTGACCAAGAAAAGAAAAAAAAAGAAAAAAACCCACACACAAAGGAAAGAAAAAAAAAAAAAACACTTGTTCTATGTGGTGGAGCCTGTCTCAATTATCCTAAATCCCTGAATAATCATGTAATGCTGAATCTGCGGCTGACCTGCACTAAAAACAAAGCATGAACAATAAACTAACCTTTGTTGTTTTAAGTACTTGAAATTTCAGAATTAATAAACTGCCTATCCTGACCAATAGCATCTTTTTAGAAAGGAAAGTGGAGGAGGAAACATAGTCATCAAACAAGTACTTAGAAATGAGATAATTTTAGTAAAATTGAAATGACAAAGGAAACAAAGGGTACCATTTTCATATATCAGGAGGACCTAATTCAGTGTAGGCAAGGCTAGAGGTTCAAGAAAGGCCTCCCAGAAGGTGTGAAACTTAAATTGAAACTTTAATCATAATACGGAATTTGGAAAAAGAGGGAAAAGGAGAACTCCAGGCAAAAGAAATTGTGTGTGAAGACCTTACAGCTAGAAGATGTGATGACAAAAATGTAGAAAGGGACCAAGCTTCCAGAAGCCAGCTTCAGGCCCATCAGCTCCTACCTTGACAATTTCGTTTACCTCCTGCTCCTAGGTCACATTGGAGACTCCTCCCTATAGTTTTGATTCTCTCAAAACACCTGATCCATGTTCTGGAGGGCACAAATTTTTCTGTAGTAGTTCTGCACTCACCTATTACTTGAAGAACTTTGTGTTTATTACATGCCAGGCACATAGAAATGCCTACTAAATAACTGATAACTGACTGAATGAATCAATAATTAAAGTATGATTAAAAGGAATAGTTTTCATGGATCCACAAGGTCTGTGTAGTCTATTCTCAAGCAGAAACAAAAGCAAAATCATGTTAGAGCTATCTTAAATATTATGATTTTCTAAATTGTGTTCATATTGCTTCTCTCCCAAGCATAGAGGAAAACTGCATTGATTTTAATCAAATGTGGAGAAAGCCTACATGAATTAATGAGAAAAAATATTAATTTTAAAGCATAAAAGACATGCCATTTTATTACTTCCAAATACAATAACACAAGTTAATGGAATAATAACAATGCTAAAGAGGCATTCTATAATTTCTTTTTTAATGAATCAGCCTGCCAACAAGTATTTATTGGACACCACCTCTATACCTAGCAAACAGTCTTTAGAGTCTGCGCTACAAATCTCAAAGAACACACAATTATAAGAAATCACTGTTTTCAATATGCTTAGCTGCTAGGCAAGAAATTTAATATTAAAGATTGCCACTGAGTCAAAACGATGTATACTATTAAAAGTAATCATATTTGTTGTTAGTCCATTTGGGCTGCTGTAAAAAAGAATACCCCACAAAATGGGTAGCTTATCAACAATGGAAATTTATGTCTCCCAGTTCTGGAGGCTGAGAAGTCTAAAACCAAGGCTCTCGCAGATTCAGTGTCTGGTGAGGGTTTATTCTCTAATTCATAGATAGCATTTTTTCACTGTGTCCTCGCATGGCAGAGGAAGTAAACAAGCTCTCTGAGGTCTCTGTTATAAGGGTACTAATTTCCTTTGTGAGGGCTCTGCTCTCATGACCTAATCACTTTCCAAAGGCCACACCTCCTAACACTATCACCTTGAAGGTGAGTATTTCAACATATGAAATTTTAGGGGATATAAACATTCAGTCCAGCGCATTTTCATTAGCATACTCATTTGTTTCTTTCAAATACATATTAAAAAATTGAAAATACTTTATTGTCTGAAATTCATATATTTTCAAATATTTTTAGAAGTCCCAAAACAATCAAAGAAGATAGGATCTTTCTTCTAGAAGTGCTTTAAAATTTCTGCTTTTCACAAATTAGTCTCGGTGACCTTTCAGATTCCCTTTATTCATTAAACAATTATCATTTATGAAATAACTGCCTTAACATTCTATTCACCTCTGATATAAGAACTATCTCCAGTTTAAGGAAGGTCCTAGTATAGTGGTTGATATGTTTAGGCTTTGTGTCCCCACCCAAATCTCATTTTGAATTGTAATACAAATTACAATCCCCATGTATAGAGGGACAGACCTTGTGGGAGGTGATTAGATCATGGGAGTAGTTCCCACATGCTATTCTCATGATAGCAAGTGAGTTCTCATGAGATCTGATGGTTTTATAAGGGGCTCTTCCCCTTCACTCTGCACTTCTCTCTCCTGCCACCTTGTAAAGAAGGATGTGTTTGCTTCCCCTTCTGCCATGATTGCAAGTTTCCTAAGGCCTCTCCAGCCATGCATAACTGTGAGTTAATTAAACCACTTTCCTTTCTAAATTACCCAGTCTCGGGTATTTCTTTATAACAGTGTGGAAACAAACTAATACCGTGGCTACAGAACAGATTCCAACTGCTTCTTTTTATAGCACTGTCACACTTGTCATTCCCAATGAACTATCTTTTTTTGCTCTCCATGTTATTTTATGCATAGATAACTAACAATGCAATCTGTTTTCAATCTTTAACGTTAGTCATTTAATTTGAAATTTATCCTAGATATTACATTCTGATCCTTTTTGCCGATAATTGGCAAGATTATTTCCACAATTATATTTTACTTTGAACTACTTCATATTTCAATACAATGAAAAGTCATCCTCACTATATGATACTGGTCCTTTATAAATTTGTATCAATTAATCATGTATGTGATCTTCAAGATCAAGCCAATGCTGCTTGTTGCAACGTCTAATCCATCATAAACATGATCCTCTGAAACAAAAATCACAAGGAATAATTATGATAACTATGTCTGCTTTCACCAAAATCAATAAGTTTGAACTTCTACTTGATAGTTTTAGTAATACTGAGTCATATTCTGATCAATTATTTTTAACCTGCATACTTTGCTCTTCATGGCTAGATTCTAGTTGCATGAAGGCAATAACGGATTTATGTGTTCTCCAGCATGAAATATGTCAGGAGCCCTAGTAGAAAAACACTATGTCCATTATCACTTAAAGCTCAGTCACTGCTCTGTATCGGCTTGTTGGGGATGGGGGTCAAATACATTGTTACCCCTCAGGCTTTCGACTACTCTGTTGCCTCTTCTTCTATCTTGAAATACCCATGTCAGTGAATCATCTCGTAAAACATTGCCGAAAACTTTTACCAGAATTCCATCTCTAAAAATCTGTCGTATTTAATAGCATGCCATTCATTTATTTCAGTTAATGGAGATTTATATCCTGTCTGTATCCAAGGTACAATATTAGAAATCAGTTGATGATACAAATAGATTCTCACAGTAATATTCAATGTTTTAAAATTCTACTCTTTCTAAAAGAAACATCCTTAAATGTTAGGGGACAGAGTTAATGAAAGATCGTAAGAAATCTAATTTTGCAAAGATGGCTTTTACTCAAAGTCCTCAAGGGTCTTTCCATATTTCATATGAATTGCAATTTAAATCGATAAATAGACAGGTTCTGTCTTAACTTCAATTTTCTCCTGTTTAGAGAAGTTAACTTAAGTGAAAACATTGTTCATCACCATTTTATTCTCATGATATTCACTCATCAATAATGTGAGAGATTGAGGAGAGTAGAAAGGTAAATGCATATTTGATAATGGAGTGGATATTATACCTTTTAAGAGTAGGTCATTGGTGTCTTTCCAAAGTCTGTTGAATGGTCAATGGTGAACTTAAATGAGAGTATTGTTGCCTTATATAATAATTTGAGGTCAATAATTTAAGGTCGGCCGGGCGCGGTGGCTCAAGCCTGTAATCCCAGCACTTTGGGAGGCCGAGACAGGTGGATCACGAGGTCAGGAGATCGAGACCATCCTGGCTAACACGGTGAAACCCCGTCTCTACTAAAAAATACAAAAATCTAGCCGGGCGAAGTGGCGGGCGCCTGTAGTCCTAGCTACTCGGGAGGCTGAGGCAGGAGAATGGCGGGAACCCGTGAGGCGGAGCTTGCAGTGAGCTGAGATCCGGCCACTGCACTCCAGCCCGGGAGACAGAGCGAGACTCCGTCAAAAAAAAAAAAAAAAAAAACTTTAAGGTCATATTTATCCAGAACTAAGTGTGACTTTAAAGTCTAAAGATCAAGGCATTCCTGTAAGTGCAAAGAAAGAGAACATCTTACTTCATTTTCCATCCTGAGTTATACATGAAACTTAGGGGAGAAAGAATTTTAAGGATGCTTCTTATTTTGCACCATGACTATAGAGAGAACTGACTTATCACAAGTAAACTTTGGCCCCTACCCTTCTTATTTCCAGCTCTATAGATGAGAGAGGNCGGGAGACAGAGCGAGACTCCGTCTCAAAAAAAAAAAAAAAAAACTTTAAGGTCATATTTATCCAGAACTAAGTGTGACTTTAAAGTCTAAAGATCAAGGCATTCCTGTAAGTGCAAAGAAAGAGAACATCTTACTTCATTTTCCATCCTGAGTTATACATGAAACTTAGGGGAGAAAGAATTTTAAGGATGCTTCTTATTTTGCACCATGACTATAGAGAGAACTGACTTATCACAAGTAAACTTTGGCCCCTACCCTTCTTATTTCCAGCTCTATAGATGAGAGAGGTAGATGGAGAAATTTAGATTTTCAATTCAATCTTTATTAAAAATTAGATATCATAATGTCTAAAATTATATAGTGACTTTCATTTGCAAAATGATTTAACACATATCTCACAGAAGATAGATTTAAAACACTAGCAAACACACTTAAAACTTGTATAAGTTGTTAGCAATTTGAAAGAACTTGTAACTGTAAGATGTTTTATATAAGCCTCATGGTAACCGCAAAGCAAACATCTATAGTAGATGCACAAAAAATGAAAATTAAGGACTCAAAGCCTGCCACTAGAGAAAAATTACCTAATCACAAAAGAAAACAGCAACAGAGGAAGAAAGGAACAAATCTTTTATAAAACAAACTGAAAACAATGAACAAAATGGCAGTAGTAAGTCCTTGAAGATCAATAATTACAGGCCAGGTGCAATGGTTCATGCCTGTAATCCCAGTACTCTGGGAGGCCGAGGCAGGTGGGTCACCTGAGGTTGGGAGTCAAAACGAGCCTGACCAACATGGAGAAACCCTGTCTCTACTAAAAACACAAAATTAGCTGAGCAAGGTGGTACATGCCTGTAATCCCAGCCACTCATGAGGCTGAGGCAGGAGAATCACTTGAACCCAGGAGGTGGAGGTTGCAGTGAGCCAAGATCGTGTCATTGCACTCTAGCCTGGGCAATAAGAGCAAGACTCCATCTCAAAGAAAAAGAGATTAATAATTACAGATATCTTGGAGATATTGCAGGTTCAGTTCTAGATCACCACAATAAAGTGAATATTTCAATAAAGCAAGTCACGTACAGTTTTTTTTTTTTTTTTTTGGTTTCTCAATGCATATAAAAGTCATGTTTGCACTATATTTTACTACATTAAGTAGGCAATAACATTATGTCAAATAAAAAAAATTATACACCTTAAAGATACTTTATTGTTAAAAAAAAAAGTGCTAACAATCATCTGAGCCCTCAGCACGTTGTAATCTTGCTAATGTGGGGTCTCTCCTCCACATTGATGGCATCTGATTAATCAGGGTGGTGGTTGCTGAAGGTTACAGTGGCTCTGGCAATTTCTTAAGGTAACAATAAAATTTGTCACAACAGTTGACTCTTTCTTTCACAAAAGGTTTCTCTGTAGCATGTGATGCTGTTTGATAGCACTTTACCTTCAGTAAAACTTCTTTCGAAATTGGAGTCCGTCCTCTCAAACCCTGCCAGTGCTATACCAGTTAAGTTTATGGAATATTCTAAGTCCTTTGTTGTGGTTTTAACAATGTTCACAGCATCTTCACCAGGAGCAGATTCCGTTTCAACAAGTCACTTTCTTTGTTCACCCAATAATAAACAGCTTTTATTTGTTAAACTTTATAATGAGACTTCAGCAATTAAGTAAAGGACCAGAGTATTTTCTGCCTCACCAGCCATACTGTCACTGTCACAACTACTCAACTCCTCTGCTGTGTTGTAGCATGAAAGCAGCCATAGACATTGTGGTGAATAAATGGGCATGGCTGTATTGTTACAGCAAAACAGACAAGAGTCAGATGTGGCCTGCAGGCTGAAGTTACCAAAGCCTCATTTTAAATTCAGTTTGGAAGTTATCTTTTCTGACTCCTGTCATGAAACTTTTTTTGCTTTTACCCTCATTGAGCAAAATAGAATTTCTCCTTTCGTGCTTGCCTAGAATTTGTACATATTTTATTATAGCACTTCTTTCATTGTACTATGTAAATTATTTACATATTTAGTTGCCCCTTTAAACAATAAATCCATCAAAAATAAACACCATGTTTGATTAATCGGTGTATAAGAAAATGGCTAGTATCCTGTAGGTGTTCAATAAATGTTGACTGTTGAATGAATAAATAAATGAATGAATAGATGATGAATATACATGTTAATTTGAAGTGGATCTTGAAAAATGGATAAGATTTAGCAGATGACCCTTTAAATAAAAGTGTAAAATAATTTTTAATCTAAAGGAAAAGAGTTTATTTTTCTCCCTGAACAATCGTCTTTATTCATTCCACAAATATTGATTGAAGAGCACCTGCTAAGGGCAAGGCCCTTGAGAATTAACATTCTATAAAGCAGTGCTTCCCAGAGTTGAAGACTATAAAGTACACTAAGTCATTGTGCCCACTAAATGTGCCTATTATCGTCTGTGCATGAAAGTCCTTTTAAAAGTTAATGGGATCCGAATGCATATAGCAGAATAAAAGAGAGGAATACCCAGACCAAATTACACAAGAATTTATGACACTCTGTCCCTGTATGTTGAGTCAAGGGATTTGGGTTATTGAAGACAGCATTCTAATGAAGTCTTTTCATCTGTTCTGCACATCACTGTCCTTTCATTAGCTGCACAAGAAGAGGAGAGCATGGCATAGCACCAACATGCTAATTCTTTGTTTGAGAAGGTCCGGAGGTCTTTATGTCCCTTTTAAGTACTCCTTATCTTCTTTAATTAACTATGAATTTCTTAATTTGTATTGTTTATTATTCTGTCCAATTGGCTCTCCTTGTGGCCATCTGCTCTAATGTATATTTTATAAGTGATCTTCAGATATTTTAGATGCCATATCACTTTAGGCAATGGTTTATGCAATTATCGCAAAAATGACACAGCATCAATTTCTGTGGCCCGATAATTTAGTATTTAAATGATGTAAATCTAAACTTTTTTCTTCAAACATCTGAGTATCTATTGCTAAGCTTTGAACAAACATATCTCATTGTATTAAATTCACTGCTTCAGGTTTTTGGCAAGTGGGATTCATGTACATATTAGTTGCCTGAGCTTTCACAATGTTCTAATGGGGTCTGATGAATTGTAAAAAACAGCAACAAAAACTGCAATTTTACTGGCTCAGAAACACTTACCCAAGCTGAACTTCAGCCCTGTGAAGAGTTTCCCTCAGTCACCCTCAAGTGTTTGAGGAATTCCCAGAAGATATTTTACATATTCTCAAGAAGAAATTAACTCCCACTGGTTGCTAGAAAGCAGGACCAATATATGGTGTCCTCAAAGTCTATTACTGTGGTAATAGATCAAATAATGTCAGCCTTTTTGTTATACTTTACTGGTGGGGGTCAAGGTGAGAAGCTTTATGTCTCAACAGTTTATATATTTTAGTCAGATAAATCTATTATCACTTTTTTAAGAGCTGTACCTTACTCTGTTACCCAGGTTGGAGTGCAGTGGCGCAACAATAGCTCACTGCGGCCTTGAACTCCTGGGCTCCAGCAACCTTCCCACCTCAGCCTCCTGAGTAGCTGAACAAGTCTATTTTTCATTACTGTATGTTTTATTCTTAACCTGTAGGGATATGTCCATGGATCAGAAATGGGAACAAATGAAAATTGATAAACTATCTTCACAATAAGTTATTTCCTCTAATGCCAAAGGTTTTGTTCTTGGAAAAATTTATTTCCCAGACACCTTCCTTCAGGGACAGTTCTTTCCCAGGGATTACCTCACCTCCTCAATTAATAGAATCTGATGCCTCCCTCATTGGCCCCCAGCCCCACTGCTGTTTGCCATATTGAAAAGGTGACTGTGTGGAAGACAGAATCCTTGCTGCATTTATAATGTTTTCATCCTGAATGCCTTCTTTCATTTAGTAAAGATTGCTTATAAAAATTAACAAAACACAGTTAATCTACTTCTTTCTCACTGAAAATGACAAAATATAGGTTACATAAATTAATGTTACTCAAATCTTATCCAAAACAGCTGCCCCTTAAGGAGAACAGCATTAATTACTTTGCCATTTCATTTTAGAGCTGGGAAAGATCTTGGATAATGTCTTTTGTAGCAACGTCCTGCAAAGGAGAGTATTTGGGCCCGGAGAAACCAAGAGAGGTTTTAAAAATCACACAACTGGACATTTTTTATTGTAGTCATTTAGAAAGACTAGAAAAAGTAAAACATTGAAGAACAACCTAGCGAAAGTCCATCGTGAACTTCGAGGTCCTGGAAGACACTAGCACCCAGCCAGATATGATAGCATGTTAGGCAAGCTGAAGACAAACCTAACACATACTATAGTTTAAATATATATATATATATATATTATATATACACACACACACACAAATATATATTTTCCCCCAAGGAAGACTTGTAGTGAGAATACATTGCCCACCAAAAATTATGCTGAATCTTCCATGGCCTTATTTAAAGTTCTGCACCAAATTTTAAAAGCTCTATGACAATACAGTCATTGTCATTCAGTATAATTTATATGTGATTTTCCCTTTCCTCCAAAATGTGATTTTAAGGAGGTAGGTCATTTTTTCTATATTTATTGTATAGTGCCAAAAGACAGGTCAAAGGACATCTTAGACATTCTCATAAACTAAGAAAAGAGAACATATTTCAGTGTCTTCTAAAAACAAAAGGACTTCAGGAATGGAAGCAATGAATTTAGTATCTGACAGCTCCTCCGTTTGTGATGGTTATTGGTTACAGGGCTTTACTGCTACCTGGAAGCGTAAATTGCACCCCGGAGATTGTTCCGCACCTAACCTTTAACTCACACTTGATAGCAAACAAATGAAAGAGAGGCAATACCATCAGATGTCATGATTTATTTTTAAAGTGTAAGTTTTTTGTTTAATATAAATGTAAAAACATAACTTTCCCTTCAAGCCAGGCAGGTAGTTTAGGCAATTTATCAAACCAAAAGCATTGGAGCTCTGCAGTAAGAAAGGAACAAAATGCATTTGTGCCCAAGTAATTGTCTTTCTCTTCCTGAAATCTAGTAAGATAGATTCAGGGCATAGGTGATTCCAAATAATAATTATAGTCAAACAAAGAAACTTCTGTATGCAATTAGTCTAATTTTATAATTTTCAGAGGTGCTACCACACAATTTATATTAAATTTCCTTTTAGTCCTTTGAACTGTTTTGTGAATTTTTATTTCATCAAGAAGACTGTTGTCAGCTCCTCAGTCACATAATAAATACAGTCCTTTCAAAAGCCATTTTTCTCATTTTGTCTCCTTTGGTGAAAGCTATTTTATAACCTTTGCACAAATCATGCCCAAATGCAAAGCTGATTCAAGTACCGCTATGTAAAGCATAAGTTGTATTGTGACTACTTTAGCCATTCATCCACTCAAGTATTTATTCAACACTTACTATACACTAGGAAGAATTCTCTAAGTTGGAAATACAAGGATTAACACAAATTACAAGATCCTTGATCTCATGGAACTTAAAATACAGTGTAGAGAGAAGAGTGCAGAGAGGGAAATAAATAAAAAATATAATTTGAAATGGGTAAGGTGACCTAGGGTGGAGATGGCAATTATCTTAAGGTAAGTGGAGAATTAAAGCTTCTCTGAGAAAGTAATATTTGAGCTAAAACTTGAATGGTGAGAAAATCTGAGAGAAGATATTTTGGCTTAAGGGAATAAAAAATGCCAAGACCCTGAGTCAGAAAAGAGCTCAGCATGTTTAAGGAATGGAAGAGGAATCAGTGTAATGGAGCACAGTGAGTGATGGAGAAATCGCAGAGATGAGGTCTAAGTGGCCAGATCACAGGGAACCTGGTAGGTCATCTCAAAGGATTAGATTAATTCAAGGTGCCGTGGGCAGAGATTGGATGATTTTAAACAAACAAAAAAAAAGTGACATGGAAGTCTTCAAGAGGAAAGAAGAGAGACAGAATGCAATCATTTTACTACTAAGTTTTGTTTATGTATTTCCTTGTGTGAACTAACATTTGAAAGCTGTAGAATTTAACAGAATAATAGTATAGCACATTTTACAGTAAGAATGCTTTCCTACGATTTTTAGCTAGTTCCTTGCTCTGTGATCTTTGTACAGAAAAGTGGAGAGAGTATGGCTACCTGGTAACACAGACACTCCCAAATGTACTTATGTGGGATTGATACTGAATAAAAGAGATAAGCTGAAACAAGAACCTGAACCCCAGGAACAGGGGAAAAGAAGGATAAATGTTACAAAAGCTGAAGGATAGCTTGACTTATCGGAGAAATGTACTTGGTAAGTAAACCTTTCATTCTGTGACCAATACAGAAGCCTACATAGATCTTTATTCTCAATATAACAAAAAAATTTCAGAGCAATATATACTTTAAGCTGTCTTGCCTTTACAATCTTCAAGCACACACTCACATAGCAAGTCAATGGAGAGAATTACATATGAATTAAAATTTTATACATCCCATTTCAAAATCAGAAACAACTGTAATGCTAAGAGATTTCCAAGCACAAAAATATCAAGGAAATAGACTATACACTAAATCCTTTCATCCATTAAATTCTGCATCATTTTCCACATATTCTCAGAACAATAGGAAAAATACACAGGAACTTATTTCCAGAATTAGAGTCGAAAATTTAAGATCATTTTGTGCAATTTACTGTATGTTTTGAAAACAAAATTCTTAATATCAATGAAAGCCTCTAATAAACTTTGAGTTACATGTTATGAAGGTAAAGGGAAATTTCTACTGAAAGATGCAGCTGATCTGATATACTTTTTGAATGTTGACTGTATCAAAAGAATTAGAATATGTAGAAGGACTAATTCAAAGTAAGCAGAACTAGTCTTTTGAATGAATATTATGTTATGTATCTCTGCAAATATGGTACCAGAAAATGTCTGTCAAAAAAATAATTCATCTTGCCTGATTTTCTTAGTGAAGCCCCCATATCCTATTTACACTCAGAATATACTGCCATTTTCTTTCTCTTTGGGTCTCTTCTTTTTCTCTTTTTTAAAATTTGTATATATTTAAGGGGTATAAGTACAGTTTTGTTACATGAATATATTGCATAGTAGTGAAGTATAGGCTTTTATTGTGGCCATCACCCGAATTGTGTACATTACACCAATTAACTAATTTCTCATCCTTCTCCCTACTCGCCCCTTCCCACCTTTCCTTGTCTTCAATGACTATTATTCCACACTCTACGTCCATTGCCCATTTGTACTCATTATTTAGCTCCCAATAATAAGTAGGAACATGAAAAATTTGATTTCATGTTTCTGAGTTGTTTCCCTTAAGAAAATGGGTCTTTTCAACTTTAAGACCCAAAGATCTTAATGGTTTAGATGAGTCTCTTATCACACCACTGTCACTGGTGAGTTCAAGATTGGCAAGGACTTGACCCATTTATTCTGTCTTTCCAATACTACATTCTGTTCTTCCTTTTCATCTGAAAGATCAGAGACCTAGAAAAAGATGCAAATGCCAACTAGTAGCAATGCCCCAAAATTCCTCCATTGTTTTACCAGTAGTTTTAGTCAACACTGGGTAAATTTGAATTGAATTTGAATTGTTATTGAATTCCTATAATAAAAGATATACTGTATATAATTTACAAAGTATAGATGCAGAAGACTCAAAGCACTAAGGATAATTTAAAGATTCGTCAGTGTTTCAAAACTTCACTACTTAAATTCAGTTCATCTTCCACAGTGTTTCTCTGATAGGTCCTATTATTCTTCCTGGGAAATGGAGACTGGCATTAAATTTATATATCTTTTAAGAGAGAACAATAAAGACTTGGTAACCCATTAATTAAGAAGAGGAAGAATAACATAGGAGTTTAAGCACGTAGACTTGGGAGGCAGGTCAACTGACTTGATATAGGCTCTTCACTTAGTCATCACAAATCTCTATTGCTGCAGTTTTCTTATTTGTAAAATGGTGTAATAGTACCTAAGTCATGGGATTTGGTAAATAATTAAATAAGTTATATGTCAAATGTTGAAAGCTATTCCTGGAATGTAGTAAAACCCATATATACTTTTTAGCCATTATTTTTGAAGAAGTAGCAGTTTAATTATGACCAGAAGTTGCTCAACATGATTAAAAGTCAATCTGTGGAGTATACATTTTAGAAAGTATGAGTAAGTTATAAGAAAGGTTGCGTAAAAAGTCAATGTGATACGTATAAGGTAAAAAAAAAAAATCATATTTTTTTCATTTTAACTATAATTGCAGAAGAGATCAAAATAGTACATAAACCAAAAAAAGGAATATTAAAACTTGTATTGATGTTTAGTAATTAATGAAACAAGAAATGCATTCTTAGGAAAACAAAACATGAAAAATCATGCATAGACTCAGAGGGAGCTGATTTTAAATCTAGTCTTCATTGTGTCTACATTTTAGCCTCTTTTTGCTTATTTAAAATTGAATTTAAAATTGAAAGTTTTTTTTAAATTCTCATGAGTTTGGAGTAAGAATTAATTGAGAGTACATCTGTAACAGCCTTTAATGTCTAGTGCATAGCAGGTATTCAACAAGAAAATTCTTTTCTCCCCATTTAAGATTGATATTACCGAGATCAGGTCAACCTTCTCATGGCACCTATATGTGCTGCCACAGTCAGAGGAGGCTGAGTAGATGAGTGGCTGATCCTAGGAAAAGCATTGACTCTTCTAAACATTCATCTCATTAGATGAAGGCAATAGAGAAACATTTTGTGTCGAAGAAGAAGAATAAGAAGAGGAAGAGGAAGAAGAAGAGTCTCTTCTCTAAGGCCTAAGGTTTTTTATTGCCAAGACAATATAGATTGGTGTAACTTGCCCAAGATTCACAGAATTCATTGAAATGTGATGGCCCCTAGCAGACTGGATCATCCTCAAGGATTATCACAGACCTCAAATGCATTGAGCTGAGACAGATCTGGCAAGACATAGCAATCACAAGCCAATGAAAAATAAATCAGTTAGTCTTTTTAAAATGTAGGAACAGCTGCCTCTCCTTCCTGTGGTGTTTCTCTGTTTGGTGTTCATAGAAGTACACATTTATATTTACTTCAAGCAGATGCTTTTGCTCCCTTATGTAATGATATGTAGGAGTGTGGGAGGATAGATGTGACCCTAACAAATATGGCATTTTACTGACAACAGAGCCAAAGGAATTCTGGCAAATAGAATTTTCATAAGCCTACTCATCTGTGTAACTGTTTGGAAGAACGTTTAATCTAGAACAGTACTGTCTGATAAAATAAGTGAGCTGCATGTTTAATTTTGATTTTTTTCTAGTAACTACATTAAAATAAATAAAATAACTTTAATAATATATTTTGCTTAACTCAATATTTCAAAAATTGATTTCAAGATATTAATCAATATGAAAATTGTTGAGATAATTTATAGGGGTTTTTTGTACTAATTTTCAAATTCCAGTGCATATTTTACACAACAGCACACTTCAGGTCAGAATAGCAAATTTGGTTAGTGAATAACATATGAGCACAGAGCCGGAGAGTTGATATGAAATAATAACAGTAGCCTGGGCTTTATCATTCCTCTTTAATGAATGTATATGTGAGCTTAAAAGAAATACAGAAAATACCACCACATGCCATAACATGCTCCTTCTTATTTTTTAGTCAGTTTTTTCATCTATGTCAAATCCTAGGTACAAATTAAGTGGTTTATGTGGCTATCATTGTCTTATCTAATATTACCAGTGAGAACCTCGAAGTGGTGGGCTCTATAGGGAACTCAGAAGTGTAAGATCAAAACCCACAGTGATCTGTCTTTCAAAGTATCCTGAAATGCTTTATAAATATTACTTACAAGTTTGTAAGAGGATAGATATTTGCTGAATTCATGAGAAAATGGATGATGATGAAAATTTATAATTGGATAAAATTTACATTTTGTAATTTTATAATTTGTATTTTTGTTAATAAAGATCACATTATATTAAGCAATTTTATATCAATAGAAAAATGATGGATAGGTAGATATTTTCAGGTACATATTTAGGTAATTATGAGTTACCTAAAACTCCTCTTTCTAGTAGCAATGTTTAATTACAAAAATCTGCAATTACTTCTACATCATTCAGTCAAGGGTAAGGACTGCATTGTCAAGACAGAAGCATAGTATGAAGAAATCTAGGATGAACAATGAAGGTTGAAAATTAGAACCCTAAACTCATTCCTTAAGTTTTTTTCAAGACTGTCTATATCTTTAGGCTTTCCAATTGTTCAAAACCTGAGGGGAAAAATTGTCATTTTTTACTTCTGATTGCATTCTGCTTAAGCAGGAAATCTTAAAACAATCATTAAAACCTCATTATCACATGTCAATCCTATGATTACTTGTTATGACCTCCCATTTCCTCCCCATGTCAGCTTAACCAAGACACCACTTCAAGGTCTCCTTATAAGATATAGTTTTCATTAGACTATTCCCACACTCAAGGACTCTCTCTCCACTATTAGATTACCTCCAAACTCTTTGGCATCCTAAATCTTCCATCAGTTGTGCACACACCTAATAATGACTCCTGACTCACTTTCTCATCAGCCACTCTTCTTTATACTTCTGCACATTCTGTACCTAACAAATTATTTATGCCCAGAGACTATGAGAAATGGTGGAGAGAGACATGCCAAAGTGCTCTATGAAACTTCGCTCTGTCCTTTCTGAGGCCAGCCAGAGTGCCCATGAATCAGCAGCAACAGACATTTACCCAAACCTGGCAAGGGAACAGCTATAAATGTGAATGGAGAAATTATGGGATCAAAAACACAGGTATGGGCAATTTGATTTTATGGGATCAAAAACACAGAGAATGAAAAAACTGTTCAGCTGACATGTTAGAAATTCTTGCCAAAAATTGAATAAGTAGCTAAATCCTGAATCACAACTGGACTGCCCGGTGCTAAGAATTTTTAGTGATATTTGAAGTTCTGTTATGTCAAGGTAAGAGAAATACATCAAATTAAATAACCTATCCTGACACATGAATTAGCCTTGGGAATTTTAAGAAAAGAGGTTTTTTGGCATACAAGGAGACTTAACAAAATTCACAGCTAGATGCTAATTCCTGTTGTTCTAATATGAAGACCTTGGCATTATTAAGATGAAATCAAAAATATAATATAGACAATTGGCATTACAAGTCATGGAGCTACCTTTATTCAGAGAGAAGGTTTAATGTCAGTTCTGTAACTAAATAAATGAGAAAACCTGTAAAAATGGTCTGGCTACACTATATGCTCTATCCCTGTTTTATCTCGGCTGGATTCCCAGTGCCTAAACTAAGAGACATCTTATAGATTTTTTTGTTTGTTTTTTCCATTCTTTCAGTCATTCATGACTCATCAGTGAATAATCTAGATGACAAAAGGTGTGCTTTTGAGTCATAAGCCATCTATAGAATTTACATTGCCCAATGCACTACTCTATTTTATAAAAGTCAAATGAACAATAGAAAGAAGTGACTGGAAACTTTTATTCACATAGCTACAGTTTTTGAAACTGCAAAGGAGTATTGTTTATAGGGAATGCCAATATAATGTGTGCCTTCCAAAATTAAAAATATTATTTTGTAGTTTTCAGAATTTTAGGCTAGCTCTGGGTAACTACAGGCATTTGGATAATATGTAGTTTTCTAATTTAAATAAAAATTGAGGCCATGCCCAGTGGGTCATGTCTGTAATCCCAGCACCTTGGGAGGCTGAGACAGGTGGATAACCTTGAGGTCAGGAGTTTGAGACCAGCCTGGCCAACATGGCAAAACCCCATCTCTACTAAAAACACAAAAATTAGCTGAGCGTGGTGGCATGTGCCTGTAATCCCAGCTACTCAGGAGGCTGAGGTAGCAGAATTGTCTGAACCCAGGAGGCAGAAGTTGCAGTAAGCCAACATCTCACCACTACACTCCAGCCTGGGCAACAGTGAGACTTCATCTCAAAAACAAATAAATAAATAAGAATTGAATTTGTCTTTTGAAAATATCAAGAAAGTCATGCTGTTTACCAGGGTTAAATATATGAAAAATGCTATATATTTTTTTTTGTTTTTTGAGAAAGAGTCTTGCTCTGTGGCCCAGGCTGGAGTGCAAGTGCAGTGGCCCGATCTTGGCTCACTGCAGCCTCTGCCTCCCAGGTTCAAGCAATTCTCCTGCCTCAGCCTCCTGAGTAGCTGGGACTACAGGCCTGTGCCACCACACCCAGCTAATTTTCTTGTATTTTTAGTAAAGATGAGGTTTCACCATGTCGGCCAGGCTGGTCTTGAACTCCAGACCTCAGGTGATCCACCCACCTCAGCCTCCCAAAGTGCTGGGATTACAGGTGTGAGCCACTGCGCCCGGCCAAAAGGCTATACAACTTTTACTTAGTATAATTACTGTTCTTTCCCAGTATAAAATTCTATATAAAAGAGTTGTTCCTCTACCAAGGCCGGGGTAGGGGGAGCAATTTATAACAATGATGTCTTTAAGTCCACTATACTAAGGTAATCACATTAGAATTTTCAGTGCCCGTGTAAGTTCATTGCAGCACTATTCACAATAGAAAAGACATGGAAACAACCCAAATGCCCATCAATGGATAAAGAAAGTTGGTACATATACACCATGGAATACTATGCAGCCATGAAAAGGAATGAGATTATGTCCTTTGCAGGGACATGGATGAAGCTGGAAGCCATTATCCTTAACAAACTAATGCAGGAACAGGAAAACAAACACTGCATGTTCTCACTTACAAGCAGGAGTTGAACAATAAGAACACATGGACACATGGAAAGGAACAACACACACTGGGGCTTGTCGGGAAAGGGTAAGGGGGTGGGGAGAGCATCAGAAATAATAGCTAATGCATGCTGGGCTTAATACCTAAGTAATGAGTTGACAGTGCAGCAAACCACCATGGCACACGTTTACCTATGTAACAAACTGCACATCCTGCACACATACCCCAGAACTTAAAATAAGAATTCTCACTGCCAAGAGCATAAGCATTAGTGTGTATGTGATATAACTGTATCTCAAAAATTATATCACGCATTGTTGCAAACATTTTTCTCCACTGATTTTCTACTTTTTGTGTTGTTGTTGTTTTGTTTTTTTGAGACGTAGTCTCGCTCTGTCGCCCAGGCTGGAGTGCAGTGGCGGTATCTCGGCTCACTGCAAGCTCCACCTCCCGGGTTCATGCCATTTTCCTGCCTCAGCCTCCCGAGTAGCTGGGACTACAGGCGCCCACCACAATGCCCGGCTAATTTTGTATATTTTTAATAGAGACGGAGTTTCACCATCTTAGCCAGGATGGTCTCAGTTTCCTGACCTCGTGATCCACCCGTCTCGGCCTCCCAAAGTGCTGGGATTACAGGAGTGAGCCACCGCACCCAGCCGGTTTTCTGTTCTTAATGTGGATTACTGATCAACTCCACCAGGATTATATTTTATGAAATACTTACGAAAGTCAAATTGACATACTTGTCAAAACAACATGATAAACATCCCCTGCCCCCTTCTCCTATGTACACACATGAATACGTGTGCACACTGCAGAGGGGCCATTGAAAACAATATGCTAAGAATAGATAGGGCTCAAGGACAGTATCTCCAGTTGAACTTTTAATGAACTCCAGTAGGCGCCAAGAAGGCAGACAAATAAGGAAGAGCCTAGAAACAAGGAACTAAGCAGAAGGTTACATCTGGGTAGAGAAAGTTTGTTTTGCATTGTGTTATTTCTGCTGACGTGAGGTTTATGGAGTATAAATAAAGTGAGGCGGAGGCTCTGCGCGCGGCCGCCATGTTCTCTATTTGTCTTTGTCTCTTGTGTCTGTTCATTCTTCACCACCCCCAGCGCGGTCCTCAATACACACACACATACATGTGCACACACAAACGCATAGGAATTACAGGAAACCAAACCCACCTATTAGTGGCTGAGTCCTACTATTATTAGACACAGATTGTAGGATGTATTGTCTCATTGACTCCTCCCTTAAGTATCTGCATTTTACAAATGAGAAAAGTGGGTCTCAAAAACATAAGGTGATTTTCCAAAGTTCACACATGTAGGAAGAAAAATTTAGGGTCTAATTCAAGTGCTTTATTCCTATAAACTATATCTTCTACTCTACAATCCTTCTTTTTCTAGGCTTTTGTCCTTGAAACGACATTTTGAGGAATCAACATTTTCCCTCAAATTGGTTTTGATATGGAAACATACATACACACACATAACCATATGTAAAAGATTTTAAAATTAAATCATCTACTTAAAGCTTCTCCTGGGCCACTGCCCAGGTGTGATGCAATCCCAATGAGAAGATACAATGAGAGGTATTGGATACTAGTGGTGGTTACAGACATGTTTTAGCATCATAGAGACTTGATTCTTACACTTCATGGTTGCATGACCATGACCCAACTGTACTTTCTCTATGCTGCAGATTCCTCGCCTATGAAATGGGTCTAAAAATATCACCTACTTCATAAGTCTGTTCCATAGAGCCCCTAGCCTAGAGCCTGGCATTCGGAGCATAGTTAGACAGGCTGACAGCAGGTATAAAGAGAATGAGCAGAACTCCTTCCTGGACCCTAGAGCTGCTGTTGAATTTTTGAAGGTATGTTCCACACCACTAACTCTGGAGTGTTTTGAACAGTGAACTTTACAGGTTTTTACAATAAGAAGTAATTAACTTGCATGCTGGGCTGTCACATATTGGCTATTGCAAGAACTCCATGGCTGAAGAAGCTAAGTTGGCAAAGTTCAAAAAGCAAGCTCCTCAGCTGAGCTACATAATAGATGAAAAGGTCACCTTTGACTCACTTTTGCTATTGGCTATCAAAGGTGACCAGTTTTTCACAGCATATACCCCATGTGCTTTAACAGACCCCTGATGGATGCTTTTGATAGAAGATGGGAAGGAAATGCTAAAGAAGCAAAATGTCAAAACCAAGCTTTCTCTCTGCAAGAAGCTGTCTTCTATTGCGGCTACTTCCAACTCCACCATGGGGCACTCTTGAAAAGAACCCCTTGAAAAGCTAAAAATAAAATAAAGAACAAGAATCTATGTTACAACTCCCCATTAAAATGCTTTTAAATTAATTTTGAAGATTCTACAACATTTAGAGACTCAGTTGGAATATTATGGAGGAAAGGAACCCCAGAGTCCAGATGAATGTTAATGAATGCACCTCGACCTGGCAGGTTACAAATAAACAATAATTCACAGTTATTAGCATTTACTTTCTATACAATTTCAAAAGAATAGATGCAAGCAGGACTGACTGTACAGAATCTCCATAAACTAAAACATTGTCTGCATGAAGCCATAATAGCCAGTGAAATGAAAAAATACATAATCAATAAAAGTGTTTTTTGATTATGTATGAGGCCAAACAATTTCTTGGATCATATTGTTTTTCTGATTTTAATGAAATCAACCAGTTGCTTTCCTGTCATATAGAAAAAGCTAAAAAGATAAATTTCAGTATTATGAAAACATTCAGATGTACAAAGAATTAGCAATTATGGTTGGGATGGAAGTCTAGAAAGCATGAAAAGATCCAACTTGAACACAGACAGTGATGTTTAAATTTATGTTATTCCGAGAGAAATGCATGTAAGTAATAGAAGTAGAAAATGTGCATTTCTACTTTCCAGTTAACTAAAAAACTTGGTGTCATCAGTAGCCTTTTCAAGCATTTATAAAGATCTGATATTTTGTGTTATGCAGTTCTTCATTTAGAAAGATGGCACTTTTGAACCACCATCAAGGGATAATATAGTTAGAATGCCTCCATTGAAGCAGTGATAAATTGTTTCTCAACAGGAAAGTGGTGTGATACACTATTGTGGTAAATTAGATTCTTGTTCTTCATTCTTCATTCCTTTTCTATTATAAAATTATGAATCTTTTCCCTTAGCTGTGTAATTGTGCAGTTCTTCCCACTATGAGGATACTTCCTTACCCCATCAGTATTGAGCTTAGACTTGTTACTTTCTTTGTAATGTGTGTGGATATGATATGAGCAGAGGCATTAAAATAAAAGGGGTGTGATCTGATGGGGTTATCGCTGGTGGTCATGACAAAAGTACACTCCTAATGCACCCAAAATGAGATACATGAACAGACCTGAACCCAACCCAAAGCTGGAGTCTAGCCCTGCTGACCTACAGCCTGAAACAGTGCTCTCTTAGCAGACACATGGACTACAGAATGAGAATATATAGGAAGAGAGCAGTGGATCTCCCAGCACAGAGGTTGAGATTGAAGAACGGACAGTCTGCCTGCTCAAGTGGGTCCCTGCCCCTAAGTAGCCTAACTGGGGGACATCCCCCACTAGGTG